>NW_028188812.1:0-27078 GCF_978046115.1 Saccoglossus kowalevskii | reverse complement strand
CTTGATCAATAAGAGTCTAAGTTACAGGGAACATTATTTTCATTTTTCAGTGGACCAATAAATGCATTTGACAGGAAAATAGAAAAACTCTACCACAACAGCAATTAGAACAGCTTGCTGCATTATAAGTATCACTTCCCTGTCAAATTAGTGGTTCATGCTTATTTGAATCTGAACATAACAGGCCAATTCTATCACACCTTGCTAGGCTTGAACTTCCATCCAATCAGAGCATTCCAAATGAACATGATTCTCCACAAAACTAGAGGGCGCTCTGACCAAAAAATTGCCATGATCTAAATAAAAAGAACTGAATGTCCACAGTTATGTCTGTAGGTGTACCTTACCTGCATGCAAAATAAGTCCAAGATTGGTCGGTTATGTACGTACTTATCCAAAATGAATTCATAACCATTTTAACACGTAGCCAGGGTAATGAAATTAAACGGTACCCACCGAAAAATACACAGGGTCAGAACCCTGACCAACATATTGAAATAAAGTCCAAGATTGGTCGGTTATGTACGTACTTATCCAAAATGAATTCATAACCATTTTAACACGTAGCCAGGGTAATGAACCAATGCATTGCCTGATATTAAATGTTAACTAACGTTTTAGTACATATGTATAAGCATTCAGTAATTTTAATGAAAAAAAAGTACATTTATCTTAGTAATAGTGACACTGTTGTTTAGTGTGATGAACCCCCACGGTTGGGTACAGGAGCATAGAAGTTTTTAATTAAAATTGTTTTCCATAAGAAAAATGAAACCATCATACATGGCCTTATAAACAGCCTTTTACTTCATAGTGGGGTGGGTGGAGTAAAGCTGTGATTATTTTTATTACTTTCTGACCATCTAGTTTGCCATTTACCATGTCCATATAAACTAAAGCTCCAGCCAATATCAGATTTGACTACTTGTTTCAAGCTATGGCACTTGGAATGAGTGTTGTGACATGTGGCAAATGTCCAACTGTCTTGGTTAATAAGATTGGCTATATTTCAACTAGAAACAGGTAAACCAGTATACCTGTATGTACGAAGCCAGTGATCGTTATTCAAGCCAAAGAAACTGCATCTATTTATATAAATACACATGGACAGAGAATATTTTCTTGGAGCACTAAATGTGACAATTGCCCTACTGTCTGTGATAAATATACCACACCAGCTACATAGTGCCCGACGAGGAGTTGGGTAGGTAGTGAAGAAAAACATTGACTGAAGCCTGGCAGAGGACTGAATTGTTGTCAACAGCAACAAACATACTGGGAAAGTCAAAGACAGTGAAAAAACAAACAAACAAAAAACACACAGGCATATAAATACTAACTTTCTAGGATCTTTATTGACTCCAAGTAATCCAGAGTAGAACGAGATGAATCAACGCTATACTCCGCCATCTTTATTTTAATATTAGATGCAACCATTATTCTGTAGGGGACAACGGGTCATAACTTGAGGGGAGTTAACACCCATGATTTTAAAATGCCTTGATCAATAAGAGTCTAAGTTACAGGGAACATTATTTTCATTTTTCAGTGGACCAATAAATGCATTTGACAGGAAAATAGAAAAACTCTACCACAACAGCAATTAGAACAGCTTGCTGCATTATAAGTATCACTTCCCTGTCAAATTAGTGGTTCATGCTTATTTGAATCTGAACATAACAGGCCAATTCTATCACACCTTGCTAGGCTTGAACTTCCATCCAATCAGAGCATTCCAAATGAACATGATTCTCCACAAAACTAGAGGGCGCTCTGACCAAAAAATTGCCATGATCTAAATAAAAAGAACTGAATGTCCACAGTTATGTCTGTAGGTGTACCTTACCTGCATGCAAAATAAAGTCCAAGATTGGTCGGTTATGTACGTACTTATCCAAAATGAATTCATAACCATTTTAACACGTAGCCAGGGTAATGAAATTAAACGGTACCCACCGAAAAATACACAGGGTCAGAACCCTGACCAACATATTGAAATAAGTCCAAGATTGGTCGGTTATGTACGTACTTATCCAGAGTGACTTCAGACCCATTTTAACACGTAGCCAGGGTAATGAAATTAAACGGTACCCACCGAAAAATACACAGGGTCAGAACCCTGACCAACATATTGAAATAAAGTCCAAGATTGGTCGGTTATGTACGTACTTATCCAAAATGAATTCATAACCATTTTAACACGTAGCCAGGGTAATGAACCAATGCATTGCCTGATATTAAATGTTAACTAACGTTTTAGTACATATGTATAAGCATTCAGTAATTTTAATGAAAAAAAAGTACATTTATCTTAGTAATAGTGACACCTGTTGTTTAGTGTGATGAACCCCCACGGTTGGGTACAGGAGCATAGAAGTTTTTAATTAAAATTGTTTTCCATAAGAAAAATGAAACCATCATACATGGCCTTATAAACAGCCTTTTACTTCATAGTGGGGTGGGTGGAGTAAAGCTGTGATTATTTTTATTACTTTCTGACCATCTAGTTTGCCATTTACCATGTCCATATAAACTAAAGCTCCAGCCAATATCAGATTTGACTACTTGTTTCAAGCTATGGCACTTGGAAATGAGTGTTGTGCATGTGGCAAATGTCCAACTGTCTTGGTTAATAAGATGGCTATATTTCAACTAGAACAGGTAAACCAGTATACCTGTATGTACGAAGCCAGTGATCGTTATTCAAGCCAAAGAAACTGCATCTATTTATATAAATACACATGGACAGAGAATATTTTCTTGGAGCACTAAATGTGACAATTGCCCTACTGTCTGTGATAAATATACCACACCAGCTACATAGTGCCCGACGAGGAGTTGGGTAGGTAGTGAAGAAAAACATTGACTGAAGCCTGGCAGAGGACTGAATTGTTGTCAACAGCAACAAACATACTGGGAAAGTCAAAGACAGTGAAAAAACAAACAAACAAAAAACACACAGGCATATAAATACTAACTTTCTAGGATCTTTATTGACTCCAAGTAATCCAGAGTAGAACGAGATGAATCAACGCTATACTCCGCCATCTTTATTTTAATATTAGATGCAACCATTATTCTGTAGGGGACAACGGGTCATAACTTGAGGGGAGTTAACACCCATGATTTTTAAAATGCCTTGATCAATAAGAGTCTAAGTTACAGGGAACATTATTTTCATTTTTCAGTGGACCAATAAATGCATTTGACAGGAAAATAGAAAAACTCTACCACAACAGCAATTAGAACAGCTTGCTGCATTATAAGTATCACTTCCCTGTCAAATTAGTGGTTCATGCTTATTTGAATCTGAACATAACAGGCCAATTCTATCACACCTTGCTAGGCTTGAACTTCCATCCAATCAGAGCATTCCAAATGAACATGATTCTCCACAAAACTAGAGGGCGCTCTGACCAAAAAATTGCCATGATCTAAATAAAAAGAACTGAATGTCCACAGTTATGTCTGTAGGTGTACCTTACCTGCATGCAAAATAAAGTCCAAGATTGGTCGGTTATGTACGTACTTATCCAAAATGAATTCATAACCATTTTAACACGTAGCCAGGGTAATGAAATTAAACGGTACCCACCGAAAAATACACAGGGTCAGAACCCTGACCAACATATTGAAATAAAGTCCAAGATTGGTCGGTTATGTACGTACTTATCCAAAATGAATTCATAACCATTTTAACACGTAGCCAGGGTAATGAACCAATGCATTGCCTGATATTAAATGTTAACTAACGTTTTAGTACATATGTATAAGCATTCAGTAATTTTAATGAAAAAAAAGTACATTTATCTTAGTAATAGTGACACCTGTTGTTTAGTGTGATGAACCCCCACGGTTGGGTACAGGAGCATAGAAGTTTTTAATTAAAATTGTTTTCCATAAGAAAAATGAAACCATCATACATGGCCTTATAAACAGCCTTTTACTTCATAGTGGGGTGGGTGGAGTAAAGCTGTGATTATTTTTATTACTTTCTGACCATCTAGTTTGCCATTTACCATGTCCATATAAACTAAAGCTCCAGCCAATATCAGATTTGACTACTTGTTTCAAGCTATGGCACTTGGAAATGAGTGTTGTGACATGTGGCAAATGTCCAACTGTCTTGGTTAATAAGATTGGCTATATTTCAACTAGAAACAGGTAAACCAGTATACCTGTATGTACGAAGCCAGTGATCGTTATTCAAGCCAAAGAAACTGCATCTATTTATATAAATACACATGGACAGAGAATATTTTCTTGGAGCACTAAATGTGACAATTGCCCTACTGTCTGTGATAAATATACCACACCAGCTACATAGTGCCCGACGAGGAGTTGGGTAGGTAGTGAAGAAAAACATTGACTGAAGCCTGGCAGAGGACTGAATTGTTGTCAACAGCAACAAACATACTGGGAAAGTCAAAGACAGTGAAAAAACAAACAAACAAAAAACACACAGGCATATAAATACTAACTTTCTAGGATCTTTATTGACTCCAAGTAATCCAGAGTAGAACGAGATGAATCAACGCTATACTCCGCCATCTTTATTTTAATATTAGATGCAACCATTATTCTGTAGGGGACAACGGGTCATAACTTGAGGGGAGTTAACACCCATGATTTTTAAAATGCCTTGATCAATAAGAGTCTAAGTTACAGGGAACATTATTTTCATTTTTCAGTGGACCAATAAATGCATTTGACAGGAAAATAGAAAAACTCTACCACAACAGCAATTAGAACAGCTTGCTGCATTATAAGTATCACTTCCCTGTCAAATTAGTGGTTCATGCTTATTTGAATCTGAACATAACAGGCCAATTCTATCACACCTTGCTAGGCTTGAACTTCCATCCAATCAGAGCATTCCAAATGAACATGATTCTCCACAAAACTAGAGGGCGCTCTGACCAAAAAATTGCCATGATCTAAATAAAAAGAACTGAATGTCCACAGTTATGTCTGTAGGTGTACCTTACCTGCATGCAAAATAAAGTCCAAGATTGGTCGGTTATGTACGTACTTATCCAAAATGAATTCATAACCATTTTAACACGTAGCCAGGGTAATGAAATTAAACGGTACCCACCGAAAAATACACAGGGTCAGAACCCTGACCAACATATTGAAATAAAGTCCAAGATTGGTCGGTTATGTACGTACTTATCCAGAGTGACTTCAGACCCATTTTAACACGTAGCCAGGGTAATGAAATTAAACGGTACCCACCGAAAAATACACAGGGTCAGAACCCTGACCAACATATTGAAATAAAGTCCAAGATTGGTCGGTTATGTACGTACTTATCCAAAATGAATTCATAACCATTTTAACACGTAGCCAGGGTAATGAACCAATGCATTGCCTGATATTAAATGTTAACTAACGTTTTAGTACATATGTATAAGCATTCAGTAATTTTAATGAAAAAAAAGTACATTTATCTTAGTAATAGTGACACCTGTTGTTTAGTGTGATGAACCCCCACGGTTGGGTACAGGAGCATAGAAGTTTTTAATTAAAATTGTTTTCCATAAGAAAAATGAAACCATCATACATGGCCTTATAAACAGCCTTTTACTTCATAGTGGGGTGGGTGGAGTAAAGCTGTGATTATTTTTATTACTTTCTGACCATCTAGTTTGCCATTTACCATGTCCATATAAACTAAAGCTCCAGCCAATATCAGATTTGACTACTTGTTTCAAGCTATGGCACTTGGAAATGAGTGTTGTGACATGTGGCAAATGTCCAACTGTCTTGGTTAATAAGATTGGCTATATTTCAACTAGAAACAGGTAAACCAGTATACCTGTATGTACGAAGCCAGTGATCGTTATTCAAGCCAAAGAAACTGCATCTATTTATATAAATACACATGGACAGAGAATATTTTCTTGGAGCACTAAATGTGACAATTGCCCTACTGTCTGTGATAAATATACCACACCAGCTACATAGTGCCCGACGAGGAGTTGGGTAGGTAGTGAAGAAAAACATTGACTGAAGCCTGGCAGAGGACTGAATTGTTGTCAACAGCAACAAACATACTGGGAAAGTCAAAGACAGTGAAAAAACAAACAAACAAAAAACACACAGGCATATAAATACTAACTTTCTAGGATCTTTATTGACTCCAAGTAATCCAGAGTAGAACGAGATGAATCAACGCTATACTCCGCCATCTTTATTTTAATATTAGATGCAACCATTATTCTGTAGGGGACAACGGGTCATAACTTGAGGGGAGTTAACACCCATGATTTTTAAAATGCCTTGATCAATAAGAGTCTAAGTTACAGGGAACATTATTTTCATTTTTCAGTGGACCAATAAATGCATTTGACAGGAAAATAGAAAAACTCTACCACAACAGCAATTAGAACAGCTTGCTGCATTATAAGTATCACTTCCCTGTCAAATTAGTGGTTCATGCTTATTTGAATCTGAACATAACAGGCCAATTCTATCACACCTTGCTAGGCTTGAACTTCCATCCAATCAGAGCATTCCAAATGAACATGATTCTCCACAAAACTAGAGGGCGCTCTGACCAAAAAATTGCCATGATCTAAATAAAAAGAACTGAATGTCCACAGTTATGTCTGTAGGTGTACCTTACCTGCATGCAAAATAAAGTCCAAGATTGGTCGGTTATGTACGTACTTATCCAAAATGAATTCATAACCATTTTAACACGTAGCCAGGGTAATGAAATTAAACGGTACCCACCGAAAAATACACAGGGTCAGAACCCTGACCAACATATTGAAATAAAGTCCAAGATTGGTCGGTTATGTACGTACTTATCCAAAATGAATTCATAACCATTTTAACACGTAGCCAGGGTAATGAACCAATGCATTGCCTGATATTAAATGTTAACTAACGTTTTAGTACATATGTATAAGCATTCAGTAATTTTAATGAAAAAAAAGTACATTTATCTTAGTAATAGTGACACCTGTTGTTTAGTGTGATGAACCCCCACGGTTGGGTACAGGAGCATAGAAGTTTTTAATTAAAATTGTTTTCCATAAGAAAAATGAAACCATCATACATGGCCTTATAAACAGCCTTTTACTTCATAGTGGGGTGGGTGGAGTAAAGCTGTGATTATTTTTATTACTTTCTGACCATCTAGTTTGCCATTTACCATGTCCATATAAACTAAAGCTCCAGCCAATATCAGATTTGACTACTTGTTTCAAGCTATGGCACTTGGAAATGAGTGTTGTGACATGTGGCAAATGTCCAACTGTCTTGGTTAATAAGATTGGCTATATTTCAACTAGAAACAGGTAAACCAGTATACCTGTATGTACGAAGCCAGTGATCGTTATTCAAGCCAAAGAAACTGCATCTATTTATATAAATACACATGGACAGAGAATATTTTCTTGGAGCACTAAATGTGACAATTGCCCTACTGTCTGTGATAAATATACCACACCAGCTACATAGTGCCCGACGAGGAGTTGGGTAGGTAGTGAAGAAAAACATTGACTGAAGCCTGGCAGAGGACTGAATTGTTGTCAACAGCAACAAACATACTGGGAAAGTCAAAGACAGTGAAAAAACAAACAAACAAAAAACACACAGGCATATAAATACTAACTTTCTAGGATCTTTATTGACTCCAAGTAATCCAGAGTAGAACGAGATGAATCAACGCTATACTCCGCCATCTTTATTTTAATATTAGATGCAACCATTATTCTGTAGGGGACAACGGGTCATAACTTGAGGGGAGTTAACACCCATGATTTTTAAAATGCCTTGATCAATAAGAGTCTAAGTTACAGGGAACATTATTTTCATTTTTCAGTGGACCAATAAATGCATTTGACAGGAAAATAGAAAAACTCTACCACAACAGCAATTAGAACAGCTTGCTGCATTATAAGTATCACTTCCCTGTCAAATTAGTGGTTCATGCTTATTTGAATCTGAACATAACAGGCCAATTCTATCACACCTTGCTAGGCTTGAACTTCCATCCAATCAGAGCATTCCAAATGAACATGATTCTCCACAAAACTAGAGGGCGCTCTGACCAAAAAATTGCCATGATCTAAATAAAAAGAACTGAATGTCCACAGTTATGTCTGTAGGTGTACCTTACCTGCATGCAAAATAAAGTCCAAGATTGGTCGGTTATGTACGTACTTATCCAAAATGAATTCATAACCATTTTAACACGTAGCCAGGGTAATGAAATTAAACGGTACCCACCGAAAAATACACAGGGTCAGAACCCTGACCAACATATTGAAATAAAGTCCAAGATTGGTCGGTTATGTACGTACTTATCCAGAGTGACTTCAGACCCATTTTAACACGTAGCCAGGGTAATGAAATTAAACGGTACCCACCGAAAAATACACAGGGTCAGAACCCTGACCAACATATTGAAATAAAGTCCAAGATTGGTCGGTTATGTACGTACTTATCCAAAATGAATTCATAACCATTTTAACACGTAGCCAGGGTAATGAACCAATGCATTGCCTGATATTAAATGTTAACTAACGTTTTAGTACATATGTATAAGCATTCAGTAATTTTAATGAAAAAAAAGTACATTTATCTTAGTAATAGTGACACCTGTTGTTTAGTGTGATGAACCCCCACGGTTGGGTACAGGAGCATAGAAGTTTTTAATTAAAATTGTTTTCCATAAGAAAAATGAAACCATCATACATGGCCTTATAAACAGCCTTTTACTTCATAGTGGGGTGGGTGGAGTAAAGCTGTGATTATTTTTATTACTTTCTGACCATCTAGTTTGCCATTTACCATGTCCATATAAACTAAAGCTCCAGCCAATATCAGATTTGACTACTTGTTTCAAGCTATGGCACTTGGAAATGAGTGTTGTGACATGTGGCAAATGTCCAACTGTCTTGGTTAATAAGATTGGCTATATTTCAACTAGAAACAGGTAAACCAGTATACCTGTATGTACGAAGCCAGTGATCGTTATTCAAGCCAAAGAAACTGCATCTATTTATATAAATACACATGGACAGAGAATATTTTCTTGGAGCACTAAATGTGACAATTGCCCTACTGTCTGTGATAAATATACCACACCAGCTACATAGTGCCCGACGAGGAGTTGGGTAGGTAGTGAAGAAAAACATTGACTGAAGCCTGGCAGAGGACTGAATTGTTGTCAACAGCAACAAACATACTGGGAAAGTCAAAGACAGTGAAAAAACAAACAAACAAAAAACACACAGGCATATAAATACTAACTTTCTAGGATCTTTATTGACTCCAAGTAATCCAGAGTAGAACGAGATGAATCAACGCTATACTCCGCCATCTTTATTTTAATATTAGATGCAACCATTATTCTGTAGGGGACAACGGGTCATAACTTGAGGGGAGTTAACACCCATGATTTTTAAAATGCCTTGATCAATAAGAGTCTAAGTTACAGGGAACATTATTTTCATTTTTCAGTGGACCAATAAATGCATTTGACAGGAAAATAGAAAAACTCTACCACAACAGCAATTAGAACAGCTTGCTGCATTATAAGTATCACTTCCCTGTCAAATTAGTGGTTCATGCTTATTTGAATCTGAACATAACAGGCCAATTCTATCACACCTTGCTAGGCTTGAACTTCCATCCAATCAGAGCATTCCAAATGAACATGATTCTCCACAAAACTAGAGGGCGCTCTGACCAAAAAATTGCCATGATCTAAATAAAAAGAACTGAATGTCCACAGTTATGTCTGTAGGTGTACCTTACCTGCATGCAAAATAAAGTCCAAGATTGGTCGGTTATGTACGTACTTATCCAAAATGAATTCATAACCATTTTAACACGTAGCCAGGGTAATGAAATTAAACGGTACCCACCGAAAAATACACAGGGTCAGAACCCTGACCAACACATTGAATTAAAGTCCAAGATTGGTCGGTTATGTACGTACTTATCCAGAGTGACTTCAGACCCATTTTAACACGTAGCCAGGGTAATGAAATTAAACGGTACCCACCGAAAAATACACAGGGTCAAAACCCTGACCAACACATTGAAATAAAGTCTAAGATTGGTCGGTTATGTACGTACTTATCCAAAATGAATTCATAACCATTTTAACACGTAGCCAGGGTAATGAAATTAAACGGTACCCACCGAAAAATACACAGCGTCAGAACCCTGACCAACACATTGAATTAAAGTCCAAGATTGGTCGGTTATGTACGTACTTATCCAGAGTGACTTCAGACCCATTTTAACACGTAGCCAGGGTAATGAAATTAAACGGTACCCACCGAAAAATACACAGAGTCAGAACCCTGACCAACACATTGAATTAAAGTCCAAGATTGGTCGGTTATGTACGTACTTATCCAGAGTGACTTCAGACCCATTTTAACACGTAGCCAGGGTAATGAAATTAAACGGTACCCACCGAAAAATACACAGGGTCAGAACCCTGACCAACACATTGAATTAAAGTCCAAGATTGGTCGGTTATGTACGTACTTATCCAGAGTGACTTCAGACCCATTTTAACACGTAGCCAGGGTAATGAAATTAAACGGTACCCACCGAAAAATACACAGGGTCAGAACCCTGACCAACATATTGAAATAAAGTCCAAGATTGGTCGGTTATGTACGTACTTATCCAAAATGAATTCATAACCATTTTAACACGTAGCCAGGGTAATGAACCAATGCATTGCCTGATATTAAATGTTAACTAACGTTTTAGTACATATGTATAAGCATTCAGTAATTTTAATGAAAAAAAAGTACATTTATCTTAGTAATAGTGACACCTGTTGTTTAGTGTGATGAACCCCCACGGTTGGGTACAGGAGCATAGAAGTTTTTAATTAAAATTGTTTTCCATAAGAAAAATGAAACCATCATACATGGCCTTATAAACAGCCTTTTACTTCATAGTGGGGTGGGTGGAGTAAAGCTGTGATTATTTTTATTACTTTCTGACCATCTAGTTTGCCATTTACCATGTCCATATAAACTAAAGCTCCAGCCAATATCAGATTTGACTACTTGTTTCAAGCTATGGCACTTGGAAATGAGTGTTGTGACATGTGGCAAATGTCCAACTGTCTTGGTTAATAAGATTGGCTATATTTCAACTAGAAACAGGTAAACCAGTATACCTGTATGTACGAAGCCAGTGATCGTTATTCAAGCCAAAGAAACTGCATCTATTTATATAAATACACATGGACAGAGAATATTTTCTTGGAGCACTAAATGTGACAATTGCCCTACTGTCTGTGATAAATATACCACACCAGCTACATAGTGCCCGACGAGGAGTTGGGTAGGTAGTGAAGAAAAACATTGACTGAAGCCTGGCAGAGGACTGAATTGTTGTCAACAGCAACAAACATACTGGGAAAGTCAAAGACAGTGAAAAAACAAACAAACAAAAAACACACAGGCATATAAATACTAACTTTCTAGGATCTTTATTGACTCCAAGTAATCCAGAGTAGAACGAGATGAATCAACGCTATACTCCGCCATCTTTATTTTAATATTAGATGCAACCATTATTCTGTAGGGGACAACGGGTCATAACTTGAGGGGAGTTAACACCCATGATTTTTAAAATGCCTTGATCAATAAGAGTCTAAGTTACAGGGAACATTATTTTCATTTTTCAGTGGACCAATAAATGCATTTGACAGGAAAATAGAAAAACTCTACCACAACAGCAATTAGAACAGCTTGCTGCATTATAAGTATCACTTCCCTGTCAAATTAGTGGTTCATGCTTATTTGAATCTGAACATAACAGGCCAATTCTATCACACCTTGCTAGGCTTGAACTTCCATCCAATCAGAGCATTCCAAATGAACATGATTCTCCACAAAACTAGAGGGCGCTCTGACCAAAAAATTGCCATGATCTAAATAAAAAGAACTGAATGTCCACAGTTATGTCTGTAGGTGTACCTTACCTGCATGCAAAATAAAGTCCAAGATTGGTCGGTTATGTACGTACTTATCCAAAATGAATTCATAACCATTTTAACACGTAGCCAGGGTAATGAAATTAAACGGTACCCACCGAAAAATACACAGGGTCAGAACCCTGACCAACACATTGAATTAAAGTCCAAGATTGGTCGGTTATGTACGTACTTATCCAGAGTGACTTCAGACCCATTTTAACACGTAGCCAGGGTAATGAAATTAAACGGTACCCACCGAAAAATACACAGGGTCAAAACCCTGACCAACACATTGAAATAAAGTCTAAGATTGGTCGGTTATGTACGTACTTATCCAAAATGAATTCATAACCATTTTAACACGTAGCCAGGGTAATGAAATTAAACGGTACCCACCGAAAAATACACAGCGTCAGAACCCTGACCAACACATTGAATTAAAGTCCAAGATTGGTCGGTTATGTACGTACTTATCCAGAGTGACTTCAGACCCATTTTAACACGTAGCCAGGGTAATGAAATTAAACGGTACCCACCGAAAAATACACAGGGTCAGAACCCTGACCAACACATTGAATTAAAGTCCAAGATTGGTCGGTTATGTACGTACTTATCCAGAGTGACTTCAGACCCATTTTAACACGTAGCCAGGGTAATGAAATTAAACGGTACCCACCGAAAAATACACAGGGTCAAAACCCTGACCAACACATTGAAATAAAGTCTAAGATTGGTCGGTTATGTACGTACTTATCCAAAATGAATTCATAACCATTTTAACACGTAGCCAGGGTAATGAAATTAAACGGTACCCACCGAAAAATACACAGCGTCAGAACCCTGACCAACACATTGAATTAAAGTCCAAGATTGGTCGGTTATGTACGTACTTATCCAGAGTGACTTCAGACCCATTTTAACACGTAGCCAGGGTAATGAAATTAAACGGTACCCACCGAAAAATACACAGAGTCAGAACCCTGACCAACACATTGAATTAAAGTCCAAGATTGGTCGGTTATGTACGTACTTATCCAGAGTGACTTCAGACCCATTTTAACACGTAGCCAGGGTAATGAAATTAAACGGTACCCACCGAAAAATACACAGGGTCAGAACCCTGACCAACACATTGAATTAAAGTCCAAGATTGGTCGGTTATGTACGTACTTATCCAGAGTGACTTCAGACCCATTTTAACACGTAGCCAGGGTAATGAAATTAAACGGTACCCACCGAAAAATACACAGGGTCAGAACCCTGACCAACATATTGAAATAAAGTCCAAGATTGGTCGGTTATGTACGTACTTATCCAAAATGAATTCATAACCATTTTAACACGTAGCCAGGGTAATGAACCAATGCATTGCCTGATATTAAATGTTAACTAACGTTTTAGTACATATGTATAAGCATTCAGTAATTTTAATGAAAAAAAAGTACATTTATCTTAGTAATAGTGACACCTGTTGTTTAGTGTGATGAACCCCCACGGTTGGGTACAGGAGCATAGAAGTTTTTAATTAAAATTGTTTTCCATAAGAAAAATGAAACCATCATACATGGCCTTATAAACAGCCTTTTACTTCATAGTGGGGTGGGTGGAGTAAAGCTGTGATTATTTTTATTACTTTCTGACCATCTAGTTTGCCATTTACCATGTCCATATAAACTAAAGCTCCAGCCAATATCAGATTTGACTACTTGTTTCAAGCTATGGCACTTGGAAATGAGTGTTGTGACATGTGGCAAATGTCCAACTGTCTTGGTTAATAAGATTGGCTATATTTCAACTAGAAACAGGTAAACCAGTATACCTGTATGTACGAAGCCAGTGATCGTTATTCAAGCCAAAGAAACTGCATCTATTTATATAAATACACATGGACAGAGAATATTTTCTTGGAGCACTAAATGTGACAATTGCCCTACTGTCTGTGATAAATATACCACACCAGCTACATAGTGCCCGACGAGGAGTTGGGTAGGTAGTGAAGAAAAACATTGACTGAAGCCTGGCAGAGGACTGAATTGTTGTCAACAGCAACAAACATACTGGGAAAGTCAAAGACAGTGAAAAAACAAACAAACAAAAAACACACAGGCATATAAATACTAACTTTCTAGGATCTTTATTGACTCCAAGTAATCCAGAGTAGAACGAGATGAATCAACGCTATACTCCGCCATCTTTATTTTAATATTAGATGCAACCATTATTCTGTAGGGGACAACGGGTCATAACTTGAGGGGAGTTAACACCCATGATTTTTAAAATGCCTTGATCAATAAGAGTCTAAGTTACAGGGAACATTATTTTCATTTTTCAGTGGACCAATAAATGCATTTGACAGGAAAATAGAAAAACTCTACCACAACAGCAATTAGAACAGCTTGCTGCATTATAAGTATCACTTCCCTGTCAAATTAGTGGTTCATGCTTATTTGAATCTGAACATAACAGGCCAATTCTATCACACCTTGCTAGGCTTGAACTTCCATCCAATCAGAGCATTCCAAATGAACATGATTCTCCACAAAACTAGAGGGCGCTCTGACCAAAAAATTGCCATGATCTAAATAAAAAGAACTGAATGTCCACAGTTATGTCTGTAGGTGTACCTTACCTGCATGCAAAATAAAGTCCAAGATTGGTCGGTTATGTACGTACTTATCCAAAATGAATTCATAACCATTTTAACACGTAGCCAGGGTAATGAAATTAAACGGTACCCACCGAAAAATACACAGGGTCAGAACCCTGACCAACACATTGAATTAAAGTCCAAGATTGGTCGGTTATGTACGTACTTATCCAGAGTGACTTCAGACCCATTTTAACACGTAGCCAGGGTAATGAAATTAAACGGTACCCACCGAAAAATACACAGGGTCAAAACCCTGACCAACACATTGAAATAAAGTCTAAGATTGGTCGGTTATGTACGTACTTATCCAAAATGAATTCATAACCATTTTAACACGTAGCCAGGGTAATGAAATTAAACGGTACCCACCGAAAAATACACAGCGTCAGAACCCTGACCAACACATTGAATTAAAGTCCAAGATTGGTCGGTTATGTACGTACTTATCCAGAGTGACTTCAGACCCATTTTAACACGTAGCCAGGGTAATGAAATTAAACGGTACCCACCGAAAAATACACAGAGTCAGAACCCTGACCAACACATTGAATTAAAGTCCAAGATTGGTCGGTTATGTACGTACTTATCCAGAGTGACTTCAGACCCATTTTAACACGTAGCCAGGGTAATGAAATTAAACGGTACCCACCGAAAAATACACAGGGTCAGAACCCTGACCAACACATTGAATTAAAGTCCAAGATTGGTCGGTTATGTACGTACTTATCCAGAGTGACTTCAGACCCATTTTAACACGTAGCCAGGGTAATGAAATTAAACGGTACCCACCGAAAAATACACAGGGTCAGAACCCTGACCAACATATTGAAATAAAGTCCAAGATTGGTCGGTTATGTACGTACTTATCCAAAATGAATTCATAACCATTTTAACACGTAGCCAGGGTAATGAACCAATGCATTGCCTGATATTAAATGTTAACTAACGTTTTAGTACATATGTATAAGCATTCAGTAATTTTAATGAAAAAAAAGTACATTTATCTTAGTAATAGTGACACCTGTTGTTTAGTGTGATGAACCCCCACGGTTGGGTACAGGAGCATAGAAGTTTTTAATTAAAATTGTTTTCCATAAGAAAAATGAAACCATCATACATGGCCTTATAAACAGCCTTTTACTTCATAGTGGGGTGGGTGGAGTAAAGCTGTGATTATTTTTATTACTTTCTGACCATCTAGTTTGCCATTTACCATGTCCATATAAACTAAAGCTCCAGCCAATATCAGATTTGACTACTTGTTTCAAGCTATGGCACTTGGAAATGAGTGTTGTGACATGTGGCAAATGTCCAACTGTCTTGGTTAATAAGATTGGCTATATTTCAACTAGAAACAGGTAAACCAGTATACCTGTATGTACGAAGCCAGTGATCGTTATTCAAGCCAAAGAAACTGCATCTATTTATATAAATACACATGGACAGAGAATATTTTCTTGGAGCACTAAATGTGACAATTGCCCTACTGTCTGTGATAAATATACCACACCAGCTACATAGTGCCCGACGAGGAGTTGGGTAGGTAGTGAAGAAAAACATTGACTGAAGCCTGGCAGAGGACTGAATTGTTGTCAACAGCAACAAACATACTGGGAAAGTCAAAGACAGTGAAAAAACAAACAAACAAAAAACACACAGGCATATAAATACTAACTTTCTAGGATCTTTATTGACTCCAAGTAATCCAGAGTAGAACGAGATGAATCAACGCTATACTCCGCCATCTTTATTTTAATATTAGATGCAACCATTATTCTGTAGGGGACAACGGGTCATAACTTGAGGGGAGTTAACACCCATGATTTTTAAAATGCCTTGATCAATAAGAGTCTAAGTTACAGGGAACATTATTTTCATTTTTCAGTGGACCAATAAATGCATTTGACAGGAAAATAGAAAAACTCTACCACAACAGCAATTAGAACAGCTTGCTGCATTATAAGTATCACTTCCCTGTCAAATTAGTGGTTCATGCTTATTTGAATCTGAACATAACAGGCCAATTCTATCACACCTTGCTAGGCTTGAACTTCCATCCAATCAGAGCATTCCAAATGAACATGATTCTCCACAAAACTAGAGGGCGCTCTGACCAAAAAATTGCCATGATCTAAATAAAAAGAACTGAATGTCCACAGTTATGTCTGTAGGTGTACCTTACCTGCATGCAAAATAAAGTCCAAGATTGGTCGGTTATGTACGTACTTATCCAAAATGAATTCATAACCATTTTAACACGTAGCCAGGGTAATGAAATTAAACGGTACCCACCGAAAAATACACAGGGTCAGAACCCTGACCAACACATTGAATTAAAGTCCAAGATTGGTCGGTTATGTACGTACTTATCCAGAGTGACTTCAGACCCATTTTAACACGTAGCCAGGGTAATGAAATTAAACGGTACCCACCGAAAAATACACAGGGTCAAAACCCTGACCAACACATTGAAATAAAGTCTAAGATTGGTCGGTTATGTACGTACTTATCCAAAATGAATTCATAACCATTTTAACACGTAGCCAGGGTAATGAAATTAAACGGTACCCACCGAAAAATACACAGCGTCAGAACCCTGACCAACACATTGAATTAAAGTCCAAGATTGGTCGGTTATGTACGTACTTATCCAGAGTGACTTCAGACCCATTTTAACACGTAGCCAGGGTAATGAAATTAAACGGTACCCACCGAAAAATACACAGGGTCAGAACCCTGACCAACACATTGAATTAAAGTCCAAGATTGGTCGGTTATGTACGTACTTATCCAGAGTGACTTCAGACCCATTTTAACACGTAGCCAGGGTAATGAAATTAAACGGTACCCACCGAAAAATACACAGGGTCAAAACCCTGACCAACACATTGAAATAAAGTCTAAGATTGGTCGGTTATGTACGTACTTATCCAAAATGAATTCATAACCATTTTAACACGTAGCCAGGGTAATGAAATTAAACGGTACCCACCGAAAAATACACAGCGTCAGAACCCTGACCAACACATTGAATTAAAGTCCAAGATTGGTCGGTTATGTACGTACTTATCCAGAGTGACTTCAGACCCATTTTAACACGTAGCCAGGGTAATGAAATTAAACGGTACCCACCGAAAAATACACAGAGTCAGAACCCTGACCAACACATTGAATTAAAGTCCAAGATTGGTCGGTTATGTACGTACTTATCCAGAGTGACTTCAGACCCATTTTAACACGTAGCCAGGGTAATGAAATTAAACGGTACCCACCGAAAAATACACAGGGTCAGAACCCTGACCAACACATTGAATTAAAGTCCAAGATTGGTCGGTTATGTACGTACTTATCCAGAGTGACTTCAGACCCATTTTAACACGTAGCCAGGGTAATGAAATTAAACGGTACCCACCGAAAAATACACAGGGTCAGAACCCTGACCAACATATTGAAATAAAGTCCAAGATTGGTCGGTTATGTACGTACTTATCCAAAATGAATTCATAACCATTTTAACACGTAGCCAGGGTAATGAACCAATGCATTGCCTGATATTAAATGTTAACTAACGTTTTAGTACATATGTATAAGCATTCAGTAATTTTAATGAAAAAAAAGTACATTTATCTTAGTAATAGTGACACCTGTTGTTTAGTGTGATGAACCCCCACGGTTGGGTACAGGAGCATAGAAGTTTTTAATTAAAATTGTTTTCCATAAGAAAAATGAAACCATCATACATGGCCTTATAAACAGCCTTTTACTTCATAGTGGGGTGGGTGGAGTAAAGCTGTGATTATTTTTATTACTTTCTGACCATCTAGTTTGCCATTTACCATGTCCATATAAACTAAAGCTCCAGCCAATATCAGATTTGACTACTTGTTTCAAGCTATGGCACTTGGAAATGAGTGTTGTGACATGTGGCAAATGTCCAACTGTCTTGGTTAATAAGATTGGCTATATTTCAACTAGAAACAGGTAAACCAGTATACCTGTATGTACGAAGCCAGTGATCGTTATTCAAGCCAAAGAAACTGCATCTATTTATATAAATACACATGGACAGAGAATATTTTCTTGGAGCACTAAATGTGACAATTGCCCTACTGTCTGTGATAAATATACCACACCAGCTACATAGTGCCCGACGAGGAGTTGGGTAGGTAGTGAAGAAAAACATTGACTGAAGCCTGGCAGAGGACTGAATTGTTGTCAACAGCAACAAACATACTGGGAAAGTCAAAGACAGTGAAAAAACAAACAAACAAAAAACACACAGGCATATAAATACTAACTTTCTAGGATCTTTATTGACTCCAAGTAATCCAGAGTAGAACGAGATGAATCAACGCTATACTCCGCCATCTTTATTTTAATATTAGATGCAACCATTATTCTGTAGGGGACAACGGGTCATAACTTGAGGGGAGTTAACACCCATGATTTTTAAAATGCCTTGATCAATAAGAGTCTAAGTTACAGGGAACATTATTTTCATTTTTCAGTGGACCAATAAATGCATTTGACAGGAAAATAGAAAAACTCTACCACAACAGCAATTAGAACAGCTTGCTGCATTATAAGTATCACTTCCCTGTCAAATTAGTGGTTCATGCTTATTTGAATCTGAACATAACAGGCCAATTCTATCACACCTTGCTAGGCTTGAACTTCCATCCAATCAGAGCATTCCAAATGAACATGATTCTCCACAAAACTAGAGGGCGCTCTGACCAAAAAATTGCCATGATCTAAATAAAAAGAACTGAATGTCCACAGTTATGTCTGTAGGTGTACCTTACCTGCATGCAAAATAAAGTCCAAGATTGGTCGGTTATGTACGTACTTATCCAAAATGAATTCATAACCATTTTAACACGTAGCCAGGGTAATGAAATTAAACGGTACCCACCGAAAAATACACAGGGTCAGAACCCTGACCAACATATTGAAATAAAGTCCAAGATTGGTCGGTTATGTACGTACTTATCCAGAGTGACTTCAGACCCATTTTAACACGTAGCCAGGGTAATGAAATTAAACGGTACCCACCGAAAAATACACAGGGTCAGAACCCTGACCAACATATTGAAATAAAGTCCAAGATTGGTCGGTTATGTACGTACTTATCCAAAATGAATTCATAACCATTTTAACACGTAGCCAGGGTAATGAACCAATGCATTGCCTGATATTAAATGTTAACTAACGTTTTAGTACATATGTATAAGCATTCAGTAATTTTAATGAAAAAAAAGTACATTTATCTTAGTAATAGTGACACCTGTTGTTTAGTGTGATGAACCCCCACGGTTGGGTACAGGAGCATAGAAGTTTTTAATTAAAATTGTTTTCCATAAGAAAAATGAAACCATCATACATGGCCTTATAAACAGCCTTTTACTTCATAGTGGGGTGGGTGGAGTAAAGCTGTGATTATTTTTATTACTTTCTGACCATCTAGTTTGCCATTTACCATGTCCATATAAACTAAAGCTCCAGCCAATATCAGATTTGACTACTTGTTTCAAGCTATGGCACTTGGAAATGAGTGTTGTGACATGTGGCAAATGTCCAACTGTCTTGGTTAATAAGATTGGCTATATTTCAACTAGAAACAGGTAAACCAGTATACCTGTATGTACGAAGCCAGTGATCGTTATTCAAGCCAAAGAAACTGCATCTATTTATATAAATACACATGGACAGAGAATATTTTCTTGGAGCACTAAATGTGACAATTGCCCTACTGTCTGTGATAAATATACCACACCAGCTACATAGTGCCCGACGAGGAGTTGGGTAGGTAGTGAAGAAAAACATTGACTGAAGCCTGGCAGAGGACTGAATTGTTGTCAACAGCAACAAACATACTGGGAAAGTCAAAGACAGTGAAAAAACAAACAAACAAAAAACACACAGGCATATAAATACTAACTTTCTAGGATCTTTATTGACTCCAAGTAATCCAGAGTAGAACGAGATGAATCAACGCTATACTCCGCCATCTTTATTTTAATATTAGATGCAACCATTATTCTGTAGGGGACAACGGGTCATAACTTGAGGGGAGTTAACACCCATGATTTTTAAAATGCCTTGATCAATAAGAGTCTAAGTTACAGGGAACATTATTTTCATTTTTCAGTGGACCAATAAATGCATTTGACAGGAAAATAGAAAAACTCTACCACAACAGCAATTAGAACAGCTTGCTGCATTATAAGTATCACTTCCCTGTCAAATTAGTGGTTCATGCTTATTTGAATCTGAACATAACAGGCCAATTCTATCACACCTTGCTAGGCTTGAACTTCCATCCAATCAGAGCATTCCAAATGAACATGATTCTCCACAAAACTAGAGGGCGCTCTGACCAAAAAATTGCCATGATCTAAATAAAAAGAACTGAATGTCCACAGTTATGTCTGTAGGTGTACCTTACCTGCATGCAAAATAAAGTCCAAGATTGGTCGGTTATGTACGTACTTATCCAAAATGAATTCATAACCATTTTAACACGTAGCCAGGGTAATGAAATTAAACGGTACCCACCGAAAAATACACAGGGTCAGAACCCTGACCAACACATTGAATTAAAGTCCAAGATTGGTCGGTTATGTACGTACTTATCCAGAGTGACTTCAGACCCATTTTAACACGTAGCCAGGGTAATGAAATTAAACGGTACCCACCGAAAAATACACAGGGTCAAAACCCTGACCAACACATTGAAATAAAGTCTAAGATTGGTCGGTTATGTACGTACTTATCCAAAATGAATTCATAACCATTTTAACACGTAGCCAGGGTAATGAAATTAAACGGTACCCACCGAAAAATACACAGCGTCAGAACCCTGACCAACACATTGAATTAAAGTCCAAGATTGGTCGGTTATGTACGTACTTATCCAGAGTGACTTCAGACCCATTTTAACACGTAGCCAGGGTAATGAAATTAAACGGTACCCACCGAAAAATACACAGAGTCAGAACCCTGACCAACACATTGAATTAAAGTCCAAGATTGGTCGGTTATGTACGTACTTATCCAGAGTGACTTCAGACCCATTTTAACACGTAGCCAGGGTAATGAAATTAAACGGTACCCACCGAAAAATACACAGGGTCAGAACCCTGACCAACACATTGAATTAAAGTCCAAGATTGGTCGGTTATGTACGTACTTATCCAGAGTGACTTCAGACCCATTTTAACACGTAGCCAGGGTAATGAAATTAAACGGTACCCACCGAAAAATACACAGGGTCAGAACCCTGACCAACATATTGAAATAAAGTCCAAGATTGGTCGGTTATGTACGTACTTATCCAAAATGAATTCATAACCATTTTAACACGTAGCCAGGGTAATGAACCAATGCATTGCCTGATATTAAATGTTAACTAACGTTTTAGTACATATGTATAAGCATTCAGTAATTTTAATGAAAAAAAAGTACATTTATCTTAGTAATAGTGACACCTGTTGTTTAGTGTGATGAACCCCCACGGTTGGGTACAGGAGCATAGAAGTTTTTAATTAAAATTGTTTTCCATAAGAAAAATGAAACCATCATACATGGCCTTATAAACAGCCTTTTACTTCATAGTGGGGTGGGTGGAGTAAAGCTGTGATTATTTTTATTACTTTCTGACCATCTAGTTTGCCATTTACCATGTCCATATAAACTAAAGCTCCAGCCAATATCAGATTTGACTACTTGTTTCAAGCTATGGCACTTGGAAATGAGTGTTGTGACATGTGGCAAATGTCCAACTGTCTTGGTTAATAAGATTGGCTATATTTCAACTAGAAACAGGTAAACCAGTATACCTGTATGTACGAAGCCAGTGATCGTTATTCAAGCCAAAGAAACTGCATCTATTTATATAAATACACATGGACAGAGAATATTTTCTTGGAGCACTAAATGTGACAATTGCCCTACTGTCTGTGATAAATATACCACACCAGCTACATAGTGCCCGACGAGGAGTTGGGTAGGTAGTGAAGAAAAACATTGACTGAAGCCTGGCAGAGGACTGAATTGTTGTCAACAGCAACAAACATACTGGGAAAGTCAAAGACAGTGAAAAAACAAACAAACAAAAAACACACAGGCATATAAATACTAACTTTCTAGGATCTTTATTGACTCCAAGTAATCCAGAGTAGAACGAGATGAATCAACGCTATACTCCGCCATCTTTATTTTAATATTAGATGCAACCATTATTCTGTAGGGGACAACGGGTCATAACTTGAGGGGAGTTAACACCCATGATTTTTAAAATGCCTTGATCAATAAGAGTCTAAGTTACAGGGAACATTATTTTCATTTTTCAGTGGACCAATAAATGCATTTGACAGGAAAATAGAAAAACTCTACCACAACAGCAATTAGAACAGCTTGCTGCATTATAAGTATCACTTCCCTGTCAAATTAGTGGTTCATGCTTATTTGAATCTGAACATAACAGGCCAATTCTATCACACCTTGCTAGGCTTGAACTTCCATCCAATCAGAGCATTCCAAATGAACATGATTCTCCACAAAACTAGAGGGCGCTCTGACCAAAAAATTGCCATGATCTAAATAAAAAGAACTGAATGTCCACAGTTATGTCTGTAGGTGTACCTTACCTGCATGCAAAATAAAGTCCAAGATTGGTCGGTTATGTACGTACTTATCCAAAATGAATTCATAACCATTTTAACACGTAGCCAGGGTAATGAAATTAAACGGTACCCACCGAAAAATACACAGGGTCAGAACCCTGACCAACACATTGAATTAAAGTCCAAGATTGGTCGGTTATGTACGTACTTATCCAGAGTGACTTCAGACCCATTTTAACACGTAGCCAGGGTAATGAAATTAAACGGTACCCACCGAAAAATACACAGGGTCTGAACCCTGACCAACATATTGAAATAAAGTCCAAGATTGGTCGGTTATGTACGTACTTATCCAGAGTGACTTCAGACCCATTTTAACACGTAGCCAGGGTAATGAAATTAAACGGTACCCACCGAAAAATACACAGGGTCAGAACCCTGACCAACACATTGAATTAAAGTCCAAGATTGGTTGGTTACGTACGTACTTATCCAGAGTGACTTCAGACCCATTTTAACACGTAGCCAGGGTAATGAAATTAAACGGTACCCACCGAAAAATACACAGGGTCAAAACCCTGACCAACACATTGAAATAAAGTCTAAGATTGGTCGGTTATGTACGTACTTATCCAAAATGAATTCATAACCATTTTAACACGTAGCCAGGGTAATGAAATTAAACGGTACCCACCGAAAAATACACAGCGTCAGAACCCTGACCAACACATTGAATTAAAGTCCAAGATTGGTCGGTTATGTACGTACTTATCCAGAGTGACTTCAGACCCATTTTAACACGTAGCCAGGGTAATGAAATTAAACGGTACCCACCGAAAAATACACAGAGTCAGAACCCTGACCAACACATTGAATTAAAGTCCAAGATTGGTCGGTTATGTACGTACTTATCCAGAGTGACTTCAGACCCATTTTAACACGTAGCCAGGGTAATGAAATTAAACGGTACCCACCGAAAAATACACAGGGTCAGAACCCTGACCAACACATTGAATTAAAGTCCAAGATTGGTCGGTTATGTACGTACTTATCCAGAGTGACTTCAGACCCATTTTAACACGTAGCCAGGGTAATGAAATTAAACGGTACCCACCGAAAAATACACAGGGTCAGAACCCTGACCAACATATTGAAATAAAGTCCAAGATTGGTCGGTTATGTACGTACTTATCCAAAATGAATTCATAACCATTTTAACACGTAGCCAGGGTAATGAACCAATGCATTGCCTGATATTAAATGTTAACTAACGTTTTAGTACATATGTATAAGCATTCAGTAATTTTAATGAAAAAAAAGTACATTTATCTTAGTAATAGTGACACCTGTTGTTTAGTGTGATGAACCCCCACGGTTGGGTACAGGAGCATAGAAGTTTTTAATTAAAATTGTTTTCCATAAGAAAAATGAAACCATCATACATGGCCTTATAAACAGCCTTTTACTTCATAGTGGGGTGGGTGGAGTAAAGCTGTGATTATTTTTATTACTTTCTGACCATCTAGTTTGCCATTTACCATGTCCATATAAACTAAAGCTCCAGCCAATATCAGATTTGACTACTTGTTTCAAGCTATGGCACTTGGAAATGAGTGTTGTGACATGTGGCAAATGTCCAACTGTCTTGGTTAATAAGATTGGCTATATTTCAACTAGAAACAGGTAAACCAGTATACCTGTATGTACGAAGCCAGTGATCGTTATTCAAGCCAAAGAAACTGCATCTATTTATATAAATACACATGGACAGAGAATATTTTCTTGGAGCACTAAATGTGACAATTGCCCTACTGTCTGTGATAAATATACCACACCAGCTACATAGTGCCCGACGAGGAGTTGGGTAGGTAGTGAAGAAAAACATTGACTGAAGCCTGGCAGAGGACTGAATTGTTGTCAACAGCAACAAACATACTGGGAAAGTCAAAGACAGTGAAAAAACAAACAAACAAAAAACACACAGGCATATAAATACTAACTTTCTAGGATCTTTATTGACTCCAAGTAATCCAGAGTAGAACGAGATGAATCAACGCTATACTCCGCCATCTTTATTTTAATATTAGATGCAACCATTATTCTGTAGGGGACAACGGGTCATAACTTGAGGGGAGTTAACACCCATGATTTTTAAAATGCCTTGATCAATAAGAGTCTAAGTTACAGGGAACATTATTTTCATTTTTCAGTGGACCAATAAATGCATTTGACAGGAAAATAGAAAAACTCTACCACAACAGCAATTAGAACAGCTTGCTGCATTATAAGTATCACTTCCCTGTCAAATTAGTGGTTCATGCTTATTTGAATCTGAACATAACAGGCCAATTCTATCACACCTTGCTAGGCTTGAACTTCCATCCAATCAGAGCATTCCAAATGAACATGATTCTCCACAAAACTAGAGGGCGCTCTGACCAAAAAATTGCCATGATCTAAATAAAAAGAACTGAATGTCCACAGTTATGTCTGTAGGTGTACCTTACCTGCATGCAAAATAAAGTCCAAGATTGGTCGGTTATGTACGTACTTATCCAAAATGAATTCATAACCATTTTAACACGTAGCCAGGGTAATGAAATTAAACGGTACCCACCGAAAAATACACAGGGTCAGAACCCTGACCAACATATTGAAATAAAGTCCAAGATTGGTCGGTTATGTACGTACTTATCCAGAGTGACTTCAGACCCATTTTAACACGTAGCCAGGGTAATGAAATTAAACGGTACCCACCGAAAAATACACAGGGTCAGAACCCTGACCAACATATTGAAATAAAGTCCAAGATTGGTCGGTTATGTACGTACTTATCCAAAATGAATTCATAACCATTTTAACACGTAGCCAGGGTAATGAACCAATGCATTGCCTGATATTAAATGTTAACTAACGTTTTAGTACATATGTATAAGCATTCAGTAATTTTAATGAAAAAAAAGTACATTTATCTTAGTAATAGTGACACCTGTTGTTTAGTGTGATGAACCCCCACGGTTGGGTACAGGAGCATAGAAGTTTTTAATTAAAATTGTTTTCCATAAGAAAAATGAAACCATCATACATGGCCTTATAAACAGCCTTTTACTTCATAGTGGGGTGGGTGGAGTAAAGCTGTGATTATTTTTATTACTTTCTGACCATCTAGTTTGCCATTTACCATGTCCATATAAACTAAAGCTCCAGCCAATATCAGATTTGACTACTTGTTTCAAGCTATGGCACTTGGAAATGAGTGTTGTGACATGTGGCAAATGTCCAACTGTCTTGGTTAATAAGATTGGCTATATTTCAACTAGAAACAGGTAAACCAGTATACCTGTATGTACGAAGCCAGTGATCGTTATTCAAGCCAAAGAAACTGCATCTATTTATATAAATACACATGGACAGAGAATATTTTCTTGGAGCACTAAATGTGACAATTGCCCTACTGTCTGTGATAAATATACCACACCAGCTACATAGTGCCCGACGAGGAGTTGGGTAGGTAGTGAAGAAAAACATTGACTGAAGCCTGGCAGAGGACTGAATTGTTGTCAACAGCAACAAACATACTGGGAAAGTCAAAGACAGTGAAAAAACAAACAAACAAAAAACACACAGGCATATAAATACTAACTTTCTAGGATCTTTATTGACTCCAAGTAATCCAGAGTAGAACGAGATGAATCAACGCTATACTCCGCCATCTTTATTTTAATATTAGATGCAACCATTATTCTGTAGGGGACAACGGGTCATAACTTGAGGGGAGTTAACACCCATGATTTTTAAAATGCCTTGATCAATAAGAGTCTAAGTTA
>NW_028188811.1:0-27237 GCF_978046115.1 Saccoglossus kowalevskii | reverse complement strand
GTACCCACCGAAAAATACACAGGGTCAGAACCCTGACCAACATATTGAAATAAAGTCCAAGATTGGTCGGTTACGTACGTACTTATCCAAAATGAATTCATAACCATTTTAACACGTAGCCAGGGTAATGAACCAATGCATTGCCTGATATTAAATGTTAACTAACGTTTTAGTACATATGTATAAGCATTCAGTAATTTTAATGAAAAAAAAGTACATTTATCTTAGTAATAGTGACACCTGTTGTTTAGTTGTGATGAACCCCCACGGTTGGGTACAGGAGCATAGAAGTTTTTAATTAAAATTGTTTTCCATAAGAAAAATGAAACCATCATACATGGCCTTATAAACAGCCTTTTACTTCATAGTGGGGTGGGTGGAGTAAAGCTGTGATTATTTTTATTACTTTCTGACCATCTAGTTTGCCATTTACCATGTCCATATAAACTAAAGCTCCAGCCAATATCAGATTTGACTACTTGTTTCAAGCTATGGCACTTGGAAATGAGTGTTGTGACATGTGGCAAAAGTCCAACTGTCTTGGTTAATAAGATTGGCTATATTTCAAACTAGAAACAGGTAAACCAGTATACCTGTATGTACGAAGCCAGTGATCGTTATTCAAGCCAAAGAAACTGCATCTATTTATATAAATACACATGGACAGAGAATATTTTCTTGGAGCACTAAATGTGACAATTGCCCTACTGTCTGTGATAAATATACCACACCAGCTACATAGTGCCCGACGAGGAGTTGGGTAGGTAGTGAAGAAAAACATTGACTGAAGCCTGCAGAGGACTGAATTGTTGTCAACAGCAACAAACATACTGGGAAAGTCAAAGACAGTGAAAAAACAAACAAACAAAAAACACACAGGCATATAAATACTAACTTTCTAGGATCTTTATTGACTCCAAGTAATCCAGAGTAGAACGAGATGAATCAACGCTATACTCCGCCATCTTTATTTTAATATTAGATGCAACCATTATTCTGTAGGGGACAACGGGTCATAACTTGAGGGGAGTTAACACCCATGATTTTTAAAATGCTTGATCAATAAGAGTCTAAGTTACAGGAACATTATTTTCATTTTTCAGTGGACCAATAAATGCATTTGACAGGAAAATAGAAAAACTCTACCACAACAGCAATTAGAACAGCTTGCTGCATTATAAGTATCACTTCCCTGTCAAATTAGTGGTTCATGCTTATTTGAATCTGAACATAACAGGCCAATTCTATCACACCTTGCTAGGCTTGAACTTCCATCCAATCAGAGCATTCCAAATGAACATGATTCTCCACAAAACTAGAGGGCGCTCTGACCAAAAAATTGCCATGATCTAAATAAAAAGAACTGAATGTCCACAGTTATGTCTGTAGGTGTACCTTACCTGCATGCAAAATAAAGTCCAAGATTGGTCGGTTATGTACGTACTTATCCAAAATGAATTCATAACCATTTTAACACGTAGCCAGGGTAATGAAATAAACGGTACCCACCGAAAAATACACAGGGTCTGAACCCTGACCAACATATTGAAATAAAGTCCAAGATTGGTCGGTTATGTACGTACTTATCCAAAATGAATTCATAACCATTTTAACACGTAGCCAGGGTAATGAAATTAAACGGTACCCACCGAAAAATACACAGGGTCAGAACCCTGACCAACACATTGAAATAAAGTCCAAGATTGGTCGGTTATGTACGTACTTATCCAAAATGAATTCATAACCATTTTAACACGTAGCCAGGGTAATGAAATTAAACGGTACCCACCGAAAAATACACAGGGTCAGAACCCTGACCAACACATTGAAATAAAGTCCAAGATTGGTCGGTTATGTACGTACTTATCCAAAATGAATTCATACCCATTTTAACACGTAGCCAGGGTGGTGAAATTAAACGGTACCCACCGAAAAATACACAGGGTCAGAACCCTGACCAACACATTGAAATAAAGTCCAAGATTGGTCGGTTATGTACGTACTTATCCAAAATGAATTCATACCCATTTTAACACGTAGCCAGGGTGGTGAAATTAAACGGTACCCACCGAAAAATACACAGGGTCAGAACCCTGACCAACACATTGAAATAAAGTCCAAGATTGGTCGGTTATGTACGTACTTATCCAAAATGAATTCATACCCATTTTAACACGTAGCCAGGGTGGTGAAATTAAACGGTACCCACCGAAAAATACACAGGGTCAGAACCCTGACCAACATATTGAAATAAAGTCCAAGATTGGTCGGTTACGTACGTACTTATCCAAAATGAATTCATAACCATTTTAACACGTAGCCAGGGTAATGAACCAATGCATTGCCTGATATTAAATGTTAACTAACGTTTTAGTACATATGTATAAGCATTCAGTAATTTTAATGAAAAAAAAGTACATTTATCTTAGTAATAGTGACACCTGTTGTTTAGTGTGATGAACCCCCACGGTTGGGTACAGGAGCATAGAAGTTTTTAATTAAAATTGTTTTCCATAAGAAAAATGAAACCATCATACATGGCCTTATAAACAGCCTTTTACTTCATAGTGGGGTGGGTGGAGTAAAGCTGTGATTATTTTTATTACTTTCTGACCATCTAGTTTGCCATTTACCATGTCCATATAAACTAAAGCTCCAGCCAATATCAGATTTGACTACTTGTTTCAAGCTATGGCACTTGGAAATGAGTGTTGTGACATGTGGCAAATGTCCAACTGTCTTGGTTAATAAGATTGGCTATATTTCAACTAGAAACAGGTAAACCAGTATACCTGTATGTACGAAGCCAGTGATCGTTATTCAAGCCAAAGAAACTGCATCTATTTATATAAATACACATGGACAGAGAATATTTTCTTGGAGCACTAAATGTGACAATTGCCCTACTGTCTGTGATAAATATACCACACCAGCTACATAGTGCCCGACGAGGAGTTGGGTAGGTAGTGAAGAAAAACATTGACTGAAGCCTGGCAGAGGACTGAATTGTTGTCAACAGCAACAAACATACTGGGAAAGTCAAAGACAGTGAAAAAACAAACAAACAAAAAACACACAGGCATATAAATACTAACTTTCTAGGATCTTTATTGACTCCAAGTAATCCAGAGTAGAACGAGATGAATCAACGCTATACTCCGCCATCTTTATTTTAATATTAGATGCAACCATTATTCTGTAGGGGACAACGGGTCATAACTTGAGGGGAGTTAACACCCATGATTTTTAAAATGCCTTGATCAATAAGAGTCTAAGTTACAGGGAACATTATTTTCATTTTTCAGTGGACCAATAAATGCATTTGACAGGAAAATAGAAAAACTCTACCACAACAGCAATTAGAACAGCTTGCTGCATTATAAGTATCACTTCCCTGTCAAATTAGTGGTTCATGCTTATTTGAATCTGAACATAACAGGCCAATTCTATCACACCTTGCTAGGCTTGAACTTCCATCCAATCAGAGCATTCCAAATGAACATGATTCTCCACAAAACTAGAGGGCGCTCTGACCAAAAAATTGCCATGATCTAAATAAAAAGAACTGAATGTCCACAGTTATGTCTGTAGGTGTACCTTACCTGCATGCAAAATAAAGTCCAAGATTGGTCGGTTATGTACGTACTTATCCAAAATGAATTCATAACCATTTTAACACGTAGCCAGGGTAATGAAATTAAACGGTACCCACCGAAAAATACACAGGGTCTGAACCCTGACCAACATATTGAAATAAAGTCCAAGATTGGTCGGTTATGTACGTACTTATCCAAAATGAATTCATAACCATTTTAACACGTAGCCAGGGTAATGAAATTAAACGGTACCCACCGAAAAATACACAGGGTCAGAACCCTGACCAACACATTGAAATAAAGTCCAAGATTGGTCGGTTATGTACGTACTTATCCAAAATGAATTCATAACCATTTTAACACGTAGCCAGGGTAATGAAATTAAACGGTACCCACCGAAAAATACACAGGGTCAGAACCCTGACCAACACATTGAAATAAAGTCCAAGATTGGTCGGTTATGTACGTACTTATCCAAAATGAATTCATACCCATTTTAACACGTAGCCAGGGTGGTGAAATTAAACGGTACCCACCGAAAAATACACAGGGTCAGAACCCTGACCAACACATTGAAATAAAGTCCAAGATTGGTCGGTTATGTACGTACTTATCCAAAATGAATTCATACCCATTTTAACACGTAGCCAGGGTGGTGAAATTAAACGGTACCCACCGAAAAATACACAGGGTCAGAACCCTGACCAACATATTGAAATAAAGTCCAAGATTGGTCGGTTACGTACGTACTTATCCAAAATGAATTCATAACCATTTTAACACGTAGCCAGGGTAATGAACCAATGCATTGCCTGATATTAAATGTTAACTAACGTTTTAGTACATATGTATAAGCATTCAGTAATTTTAATGAAAAAAAAGTACATTTATCTTAGTAATAGTGACACCTGTTGTTTAGTGTGATGAACCCCCACGGTTGGGTACAGGAGCATAGAAGTTTTTAATTAAAATTGTTTTCCATAAGAAAAATGAAACCATCATACATGGCCTTATAAACAGCCTTTTACTTCATAGTGGGGTGGGTGGAGTAAAGCTGTGATTATTTTTATTACTTTCTGACCATCTAGTTTGCCATTTACCATGTCCATATAAACTAAAGCTCCAGCCAATATCAGATTTGACTACTTGTTTCAAGCTATGGCACTTGGAAATGAGTGTTGTGACATGTGGCAAATGTCCAACTGTCTTGGTTAATAAGATTGGCTATATTTCAACTAGAAACAGGTAAACCAGTATACCTGTATGTACGAAGCCAGTGATCGTTATTCAAGCCAAAGAAACTGCATCTATTTATATAAATACACATGGACAGAGAATATTTTCTTGGAGCACTAAATGTGACAATTGCCCTACTGTCTGTGATAAATATACCACACCAGCTACATAGTGCCCGACGAGGAGTTGGGTAGGTAGTGAAGAAAAACATTGACTGAAGCCTGGCAGAGGACTGAATTGTTGTCAACAGCAACAAACATACTGGGAAAGTCAAAGACAGTGAAAAAACAAACAAACAAAAAACACACAGGCATATAAATACTAACTTTCTAGGATCTTTATTGACTCCAAGTAATCCAGAGTAGAACGAGATGAATCAACGCTATACTCCGCCATCTTTATTTTAATATTAGATGCAACGATTATTCTGTAGGGGACAACGGGTCATAACTTGAGGGGAGTTAACACCCATGATTTTTAAAATGCCTTGATCAATAAGAGTCTAAGTTACAGGGAACATTATTTTCATTTTTCAGTGGACCAATAAATGCATTTGACAGGAAAATAGAAAAACTCTACCACAACAGCAATTAGAACAGCTTGCTGCATTATAAGTATCACTTCCCTGTCAAATTAGTGGTTCATGCTTATTTGAATCTGAACATAACAGGCCAATTCTATCACACCTTGCTAGGCTTGAACTTCCATCCAATCAGAGCATTCCAAATGAACATGATTCTCCACAAAACTAGAGGGCGCTCTGACCAAAAAATTGCCATGATCTAAATAAAAAGAACTGAATGTCCACAGTTATGTCTGTAGGTGTACCTTACCTGCATGCAAAATAAAGTCCAAGATTGGTCGGTTATGTACGTACTTATCCAAAATGAATTCATAACCATTTTAACACGTAGCCAGGGTAATGAAATTAAACGGTACCCACCGAAAAATACACAGGGTCTGAACCCTGACCAACATATTGAAATAAAGTCCAAGATTGGTCGGTTATGTACGTACTTATCCAAAATGAATTCATAACCATTTTAACACGTAGCCAGGGTAATGAAATTAAACGGTACCCACCGAAAAATACACAGGGTCAGAACCCTGACCAACACATTGAAATAAAGTCCAAGATTGGTCGGTTATGTACGTACTTATCCAAAATGAATTCATAACCATTTTAACACGTAGCCAGGGTAATGAAATTAAACGGTACCCACCGAAAAATACACAGGGTCAGAACCCTGACCAACACATTGAAATAAAGTCCAAGATTGGTCGGTTATGTACGTACTTATCCAAAATGAATTCATACCCATTTTAACACGTAGCCAGGGTGGTGAAATTAAACGGTACCCACCGAAAAATACACAGGGTCAGAACCCTGACCAACACATTGAAATAAAGTCCAAGATTGGTCGGTTATGTACGTACTTATCCAAAATGAATTCATACCCATTTTAACACGTAGCCAGGGTGGTGAAATTAAACGGTACCCACCGAAAAATACACAGGGTCAGAACCCTGACCAACATATTGAAATAAAGTCCAAGATTGGTCGGTTACGTACGTACTTATCCAAAATGAATTCATAACCATTTTAACACGTAGCCAGGGTAATGAACCAATGCATTGCCTGATATTAAATGTTAACTAACGTTTTAGTACATATGTATAAGCATTCAGTAATTTTAATGAAAAAAAAGTACATTTATCTTAGTAATAGTGACACCTGTTGTTTAGTGTGATGAACCCCCACGGTTGGGTACAGGAGCATAGAAGTTTTTAATTAAAATTGTTTTCCATAAGAAAAATGAAACCATCATACATGGCCTTATAAACAGCCTTTTACTTCATAGTGGGGTGGGTGGAGTAAAGCTGTGATTATTTTTATTACTTTCTGACCATCTAGTTTGCCATTTACCATGTCCATATAAACTAAAGCTCCAGCCAATATCAGATTTGACTACTTGTTTCAAGCTATGGCACTTGGAAATGAGTGTTGTGACATGTGGCAAATGTCCAACTGTCTTGGTTAATAAGATTGGCTATATTTCAACTAGAAACAGGTAAACCAGTATACCTGTATGTACGAAGCCAGTGATCGTTATTCAAGCCAAAGAAACTGCATCTATTTATATAAATACACATGGACAGAGAATATTTTCTTGGAGCACTAAATGTGACAATTGCCCTACTGTCTGTGATAAATATACCACACCAGCTACATAGTGCCCGACGAGGAGTTGGGTAGGTAGTGAAGAAAAACATTGACTGAAGCCTGGCAGAGGACTGAATTGTTGTCAACAGCAACAAACATACTGGGAAAGTCAAAGACAGTGAAAAAACAAACAAACAAAAAACACACAGGCATATAAATACTAACTTTCTAGGATCTTTATTGACTCCAAGTAATCCAGAGTAGAACGAGATGAATCAACGCTATACTCCGCCATCTTTATTTTAATATTAGATGCAACCATTATTCTGTAGGGGACAACGGGTCATAACTTGAGGGGAGTTAACACCCATGATTTTTAAAATGCCTTGATCAATAAGAGTCTAAGTTACAGGGAACATTATTTTCATTTTTCAGTGGACCAATAAATGCATTTGACAGGAAAATAGAAAAACTCTACCACAACAGCAATTAGAACAGCTTGCTGCATTATAAGTATCACTTCCCTGTCAAATTAGTGGTTCATGCTTATTTGAATCTGAACATAACAGGCCAATTCTATCACACCTTGCTAGGCTTGAACTTCCATCCAATCAGAGCATTCCAAATGAACATGATTCTCCACAAAACTAGAGGGCGCTCTGACCAAAAAATTGCCATGATCTAAATAAAAAGAACTGAATGTCCACAGTTATGTCTGTAGGTGTACCTTACCTGCATGCAAAATAAAGTCCAAGATTGGTCGGTTATGTACGTACTTATCCAAAATGAATTCATAACCATTTTAACACGTAGCCAGGGTAATGAAATTAAACGGTACCCACCGAAAAATACACAGGGTCTGAACCCTGACCAACATATTGAAATAAAGTCCAAGATTGGTCGGTTATGTACGTACTTATCCAAAATGAATTCATAACCATTTTAACACGTAGCCAGGGTAATGAAATTAAACGGTACCCACCGAAAAATACACAGGGTCAGAACCCTGACCAACACATTGAAATAAAGTCCAAGATTGGTCGGTTATGTACGTACTTATCCAAAATGAATTCATAACCATTTTAACACGTAGCCAGGGTAATGAAATTAAACGGTACCCACCGAAAAATACACAGGGTCAGAACCCTGACCAACACATTGAAATAAAGTCCAAGATTGGTCGGTTATGTACGTACTTATCCAAAATGAATTCATACCCATTTTAACACGTAGCCAGGGTGGTGAAATTAAACGGTACCCACCGAAAAATACACAGGGTCAGAACCCTGACCAACACATTGAAATAAAGTCCAAGATTGGTCGGTTATGTACGTACTTATCCAAAATGAATTCATACCCATTTTAACACGTAGCCAGGGTGGTGAAATTAAACGGTACCCACCGAAAAATACACAGGGTCAGAACCCTGACCAACATATTGAAATAAAGTCCAAGATTGGTCGGTTACGTACGTACTTATCCAAAATGAATTCATAACCATTTTAACACGTAGCCAGGGTAATGAACCAATGCATTGCCTGATATTAAATGTTAACTAACGTTTTAGTACATATGTATAAGCATTCAGTAATTTTAATGAAAAAAAAGTACATTTATCTTAGTAATAGTGACACCTGTTGTTTAGTGTGATGAACCCCCACGGTTGGGTACAGGAGCATAGAAGTTTTTAATTAAAATTGTTTTCCATAAGAAAAATGAAACCATCATACATGGCCTTATAAACAGCCTTTTACTTCATAGTGGGGTGGGTGGAGTAAAGCTGTGATTATTTTTATTACTTTCTGACCATCTAGTTTGCCATTTACCATGTCCATATAAACTAAAGCTCCAGCCAATATCAGATTTGACTACTTGTTTCAAGCTATGGCACTTGGAAATGAGTGTTGTGACATGTGGCAAATGTCCAACTGTCTTGGTTAATAAGATTGGCTATATTTCAACTAGAAACAGGTAAACCAGTATACCTGTATGTACGAAGCCAGTGATCGTTATTCAAGCCAAAGAAACTGCATCTATTTATATAAATACACATGGACAGAGAATATTTTCTTGGAGCACTAAATGTGACAATTGCCCTACTGTCTGTGATAAATATACCACACCAGCTACATAGTGCCCGACGAGGAGTTGGGTAGGTAGTGAAGAAAAACATTGACTGAAGCCTGGCAGAGGACTGAATTGTTGTCAACAGCAACAAACATACTGGGAAAGTCAAAGACAGTGAAAAAACAAACAAACAAAAAACACACAGGCATATAAATACTAACTTTCTAGGATCTTTATTGACTCCAAGTAATCCAGAGTAGAACGAGATGAATCAACGCTATACTCCGCCATCTTTATTTTAATATTAGATGCAACCATTATTCTGTAGGGGACAACGGGTCATAACTTGAGGGGAGTTAACACCCATGATTTTTAAAATGCCTTGATCAATAAGAGTCTAAGTTACAGGGAACATTATTTTCATTTTTCAGTGGACCAATAAATGCATTTGACAGGAAAATAGAAAAACTCTACCACAACAGCAATTAGAACAGCTTGCTGCATTATAAGTATCACTTCCCTGTCAAATTAGTGGTTCATGCTTATTTGAATCTGAACATAACAGGCCAATTCTATCACACCTTGCTAGGCTTGAACTTCCATCCAATCAGAGCATTCCAAATGAACATGATTCTCCACAAAACTAGAGGGCGCTCTGACCAAAAAATTGCCATGATCTAAATAAAAAGAACTGAATGTCCACAGTTATGTCTGTAGGTGTACCTTACCTGCATGCAAAATAAAGTCCAAGATTGGTCGGTTATGTACGTACTTATCCAAAATGAATTCATAACCATTTTAACACGTAGCCAGGGTAATGAAATTAAACGGTACCCACCGAAAAATACACAGGGTCTGAACCCTGACCAACATATTGAAATAAAGTCCAAGATTGGTCGGTTATGTACGTACTTATCCAAAATGAATTCATAACCATTTTAACACGTAGCCAGGGTAATGAAATTAAACGGTACCCACCGAAAAATACACAGGGTCAGAACCCTGACCAACACATTGAAATAAAGTCCAAGATTGGTCGGTTATGTACGTACTTATCCAAAATGAATTCATAACCATTTTAACACGTAGCCAGGGTAATGAAATTAAACGGTACCCACCGAAAAATACACAGGGTCAGAACCCTGACCAACACATTGAAATAAAGTCCAAGATTGGTCGGTTATGTACGTACTTATCCAAAATGAATTCATACCCATTTTAACACGTAGCCAGGGTGGTGAAATTAAACGGTACCCACCGAAAAATACACAGGGTCAGAACCCTGACCAACACATTGAAATAAAGTCCAAGATTGGTCGGTTATGTACGTACTTATCCAAAATGAATTCATACCCATTTTAACACGTAGCCAGGGTGGTGAAATTAAACGGTACCCACCGAAAAATACACAGGGTCAGAACCCTGACCAACATATTGAAATAAAGTCCAAGATTGGTCGGTTACGTACGTACTTATCCAAAATGAATTCATAACCATTTTAACACGTAGCCAGGGTAATGAACCAATGCATTGCCTGATATTAAATGTTAACTAACGTTTTAGTACATATGTATAAGCATTCAGTAATTTTAATGAAAAAAAAGTACATTTATCTTAGTAATAGTGACACCTGTTGTTTAGTGTGATGAACCCCCACGGTTGGGTACAGGAGCATAGAAGTTTTTAATTAAAATTGTTTTCCATAAGAAAAATGAAACCATCATACATGGCCTTATAAACAGCCTTTTACTTCATAGTGGGGTGGGTGGAGTAAAGCTGTGATTATTTTTATTACTTTCTGACCATCTAGTTTGCCATTTACCATGTCCATATAAACTAAAGCTCCAGCCAATATCAGATTTGACTACTTGTTTCAAGCTATGGCACTTGGAAATGAGTGTTGTGACATGTGGCAAATGTCCAACTGTCTTGGTTAATAAGATTGGCTATATTTCAACTAGAAACAGGTAAACCAGTATACCTGTATGTACGAAGCCAGTGATCGTTATTCAAGCCAAAGAAACTGCATCTATTTATATAAATACACATGGACAGAGAATATTTTCTTGGAGCACTAAATGTGACAATTGCCCTACTGTCTGTGATAAATATACCACACCAGCTACATAGTGCCCGACGAGGAGTTGGGTAGGTAGTGAAGAAAAACATTGACTGAAGCCTGGCAGAGGACTGAATTGTTGTCAACAGCAACAAACATACTGGGAAAGTCAAAGACAGTGAAAAAACAAACAAACAAAAAACACACAGGCATATAAATACTAACTTTCTAGGATCTTTATTGACTCCAAGTAATCCAGAGTAGAACGAGATGAATCAACGCTATACTCCGCCATCTTTATTTTAATATTAGATGCAACCATTATTCTGTAGGGGACAACGGGTCATAACTTGAGGGGAGTTAACACCCATGATTTTTAAAATGCCTTGATCAATAAGAGTCTAAGTTACAGGGAACATTATTTTCATTTTTCAGTGGACCAATAAATGCATTTGACAGGAAAATAGAAAAACTCTACCACAACAGCAATTAGAACAGCTTGCTGCATTATAAGTATCACTTCCCTGTCAAATTAGTGGTTCATGCTTATTTGAATCTGAACATAACAGGCCAATTCTATCACACCTTGCTAGGCTTGAACTTCCATCCAATCAGAGCATTCCAAATGAACATGATTCTCCACAAAACTAGAGGGCGCTCTGACCAAAAAATTGCCATGATCTAAATAAAAAGAACTGAATGTCCACAGTTATGTCTGTAGGTGTACCTTACCTGCATGCAAAATAAAGTCCAAGATTGGTCGGTTATGTACGTACTTATCCAAAATGAATTCATAACCATTTTAACACGTAGCCAGGGTAATGAAATTAAACGGTACCCACCGAAAAATACACAGGGTCTGAACCCTGACCAACATATTGAAATAAAGTCCAAGATTGGTCGGTTATGTACGTACTTATCCAAAATGAATTCATAACCATTTTAACACGTAGCCAGGGTAATGAAATTAAACGGTACCCACCGAAAAATACACAGGGTCAGAACCCTGACCAACACATTGAAATAAAGTCCAAGATTGGTCGGTTATGTACGTACTTATCCAAAATGAATTCATAACCATTTTAACACGTAGCCAGGGTAATGAAATTAAACGGTACCCACCGAAAAATACACAGGGTCAGAACCCTGACCAACACATTGAAATAAAGTCCAAGATTGGTCGGTTATGTACGTACTTATCCAAAATGAATTCATACCCATTTTAACACGTAGCCAGGGTGGTGAAATTAAACGGTACCCACCGAAAAATACACAGGGTCAGAACCCTGACCAACACATTGAAATAAAGTCCAAGATTGGTCGGTTATGTACGTACTTATCCAAAATGAATTCATACCCATTTTAACACGTAGCCAGGGTGGTGAAATTAAACGGTACCCACCGAAAAATACACAGGGTCAGAACCCTGACCAACATATTGAAATAAAGTCCAAGATTGGTCGGTTACGTACGTACTTATCCAAAATGAATTCATAACCATTTTAACACGTGGCCAGGGTAATGAACCAATGCATTGCCTGATATTAAATGTTAACTAACGTTTTAGTACATATGTATAAGCATTCAGTAATTTTAATGAAAAAAAAGTACATTTATCTTAGTAATAGTGACACCTGTTGTTTAGTGTGATGAACCCCCACGGTTGGGTACAGGAGCATAGAAGTTTTTAATTAAAATTGTTTTCCATAAGAAAAATGAAACCATCATACATGGCCTTATAAACAGCCTTTTACTTCATAGTGGGGTGGGTGGAGTAAAGCTGTGATTATTTTTATTACTTTCTGACCATCTAGTTTGCCATTTACCATGTCCATATAAACTAAAGCTCCAGCCAATATCAGATTTGACTACTTGTTTCAAGCTATGGCACTTGGAAATGAGTGTTGTGACATGTGGCAAATGTCCAACTGTCTTGGTTAATAAGATTGGCTATATTTCAACTAGAAACAGGTAAACCAGTATACCTGTATGTACGAAGCCAGTGATCGTTATTCAAGCCAAAGAAACTGCATCTATTTATATAAATACACATGGACAGAGAATATTTTCTTGGAGCACTAAATGTGACAATTGCCCTACTGTCTGTGATAAATATACCACACCAGCTACATAGTGCCCGACGAGGAGTTGGGTAGGTAGTGAAGAAAAACATTGACTGAAGCCTGGCAGAGGACTGAATTGTTGTCAACAGCAACAAACATACTGGGAAAGTCAAAGACAGTGAAAAAACAAACAAACAAAAAACACACAGGCATATAAATACTAACTTTCTAGGATCTTTATTGACTCCAAGTAATCCAGAGTAGAACGAGATGAATCAACGCTATACTCCGCCATCTTTATTTTAATATTAGATGCAACCATTATTCTGTAGGGGACAACGGGTCATAACTTGAGGGGAGTTAACACCCATGATTTTTAAAATGCCTTGATCAATAAGAGTCTAAGTTACAGGGAACATTATTTTCATTTTTCAGTGGACCAATAAATGCATTTGACAGGAAAATAGAAAAACTCTACCACAACAGCAATTAGAACAGCTTGCTGCATTATAAGTATCACTTCCCTGTCAAATTAGTGGTTCATGCTTATTTGAATCTGAACATAACAGGCCAATTCTATCACACCTTGCTAGGCTTGAACTTCCATCCAATCAGAGCATTCCAAATGAACATGATTCTCCACAAAACTAGAGGGCGCTCTGACCAAAAAATTGCCATGATCTAAATAAAAAGAACTGAATGTCCACAGTTATGTCTGTAGGTGTACCTTACCTGCATGCAAAATAAAGTCCAAGATTGGTCGGTTATGTACGTACTTATCCAAAATGAATTCATAACCATTTTAACACGTAGCCAGGGTAATGAAATTAAACGGTACCCACCGAAAAATACACAGGGTCTGAACCCTGACCAACATATTGAAATAAAGTCCAAGATTGGTCGGTTATGTACGTACTTATCCAAAATGAATTCATAACCATTTTAACACGTAGCCAGGGTAATGAAATTAAACGGTACCCACCGAAAAATACACAGGGTCAGAACCCTGACCAACACATTGAAATAAAGTCCAAGATTGGTCGGTTATGTACGTACTTATCCAAAATGAATTCATAACCATTTTAACACGTAGCCAGGGTAATGAAATTAAACGGTACCCACCGAAAAATACACAGGGTCAGAACCCTGACCAACACATTGAAATAAAGTCCAAGATTGGTCGGTTATGTACGTACTTATCCAAAATGAATTCATACCCATTTTAACACGTAGCCAGGGTGGTGAAATTAAACGGTACCCACCGAAAAATACACAGGGTCAGAACCCTGACCAACACATTGAAATAAAGTCCAAGATTGGTCGGTTATGTACGTACTTATCCAAAATGAATTCATACCCATTTTAACACGTAGCCAGGGTGGTGAAATTAAACGGTACCCACCGAAAAATACACAGGGTCAGAACCCTGACCAACATATTGAAATAAAGTCCAAGATTGGTCGGTTACGTACGTACTTATCCAAAATGAATTCATAACCATTTTAACACGTAGCCAGGGTAATGAACCAATGCATTGCCTGATATTAAATGTTAACTAACGTTTTAGTACATATGTATAAGCATTCAGTAATTTTAATGAAAAAAAAGTACATTTATCTTAGTAATAGTGACACCTGTTGTTTAGTGTGATGAACCCCCACGGTTGGGTACAGGAGCATAGAAGTTTTTAATTAAAATTGTTTTCCATAAGAAAAATGAAACCATCATACATGGCCTTATAAACAGCCTTTTACTTCATAGTGGGGTGGGTGGAGTAAAGCTGTGATTATTTTTATTACTTTCTGACCATCTAGTTTGCCATTTACCATGTCCATATAAACTAAAGCTCCAGCCAATATCAGATTTGACTACTTGTTTCAAGCTATGGCACTTGGAAATGAGTGTTGTGACATGTGGCAAATGTCCAACTGTCTTGGTTAATAAGATTGGCTATATTTCAACTAGAAACAGGTAAACCAGTATACCTGTATGTACGAAGCCAGTGATCGTTATTCAAGCCAAAGAAACTGCATCTATTTATATAAATACACATGGACAGAGAATATTTTCTTGGAGCACTAAATGTGACAATTGCCCTACTGTCTGTGATAAATATACCACACCAGCCACATAGTGCCCGACGAGGAGTTGGGTAGGTAGTGAAGAAAAACATTGACTGAAGCCTGGCAGAGGACTGAATTGTTGTCAACAGCAACAAACATACTGGGAAAGTCAAAGACAGTGAAAAAACAAACAAACAAAAAACACACAGGCATATAAATACTAACTTTCTAGGATCTTTATTGACTCCAAGTAATCCAGAGTAGAACGAGATGAATCAACGCTATACTCCGCCATCTTTATTTTAATATTAGATGCAACCATTATTCTGTAGGGGACAACGGGTCATAACTTGAGGGGAGTTAACACCCATGATTTTTAAAATGCCTTGATCAATAAGAGTCTAAGTTACAGGGAACATTATTTTCATTTTTCAGTGGACCAATAAATGCATTTGACAGGAAAATAGAAAAACTCTACCACAACAGCAATTAGAACAGCTTGCTGCATTATAAGTATCACTTCCCTGTCAAATTAGTGGTTCATGCTTATTTGAATCTGAACATAACAGGCCAATTCTATCACACCTTGCTAGGCTTGAACTTCCATCCAATCAGAGCATTCCAAATGAACATGATTCTCCACAAAACTAGAGGGCGCTCTGACCAAAAAATTGCCATGATCTAAATAAAAAGAACTGAATGTCCACAGTTATGTCTGTAGGTGTACCTTACCTGCATGCAAAATAAAGTCCAAGATTGGTCGGTTATGTACGTACTTATCCAAAATGAATTCATAACCATTTTAACACGTAGCCAGGGTAATGAAATTAAACGGTACCCACCGAAAAATACACAGGGTCTGAACCCTGACCAACATATTGAAATAAAGTCCAAGATTGGTCGGTTATGTACGTACTTATCCAAAATGAATTCATAACCATTTTAACACGTAGCCAGGGTAATGAAATTAAACGGTACCCACCGAAAAATACACAGGGTCAGAACCCTGACCAACACATTGAAATAAAGTCCAAGATTGGTCGGTTATGTACGTACTTATCCAAAATGAATTCATAACCATTTTAACACGTAGCCAGGGTAATGAAATTAAACGGTACCCACCGAAAAATACACAGGGTCAGAACCCTGACCAACACATTGAAATAAAGTCCAAGATTGGTCGGTTATGTACGTACTTATCCAAAATGAATTCATACCCATTTTAACACGTAGCCAGGGTGGTGAAATTAAACGGTACCCACCGAAAAATACACAGGGTCAGAACCCTGACCAACACATTGAAATAAAGTCCAAGATTGGTCGGTTATGTACGTACTTATCCAAAATGAATTCATACCCATTTTAACACGTAGCCAGGGTGGTGAAATTAAACGGTACCCACCGAAAAATACACAGGGTCAGAACCCTGACCAACATATTGAAATAAAGTCCAAGATTGGTCGGTTACGTACGTACTTATCCAAAATGAATTCATAACCATTTTAACACGTAGCCAGGGTAATGAACCAATGCATTGCCTGATATTAAATGTTAACTAACGTTTTAGTACATATGTATAAGCATTCAGTAATTTTAATGAAAAAAAAGTACATTTATCTTAGTAATAGTGACACCTGTTGTTTAGTGTGATGAACCCCCACGGTTGGGTACAGGAGCATAGAAGTTTTTAATTAAAATTGTTTTCCATAAGAAAAATGAAACCATCATACATGGCCTTATAAACAGCCTTTTACTTCATAGTGGGGTGGGTGGAGTAAAGCTGTGATTATTTTTATTACTTTCTGACCATCTAGTTTGCCATTTACCATGTCCATATAAACTAAAGCTCCAGCCAATATCAGATTTGACTACTTGTTTCAAGCTATGGCACTTGGAAATGAGTGTTGTGACATGTGGCAAATGTCCAACTGTCTTGGTTAATAAGATTGGCTATATTTCAACTAGAAACAGGTAAACCAGTATACCTGTATGTACGAAGCCAGTGATCGTTATTCAAGCCAAAGAAACTGCATCTATTTATATAAATACACATGGACAGAGAATATTTTCTTGGAGCACTAAATGTGACAATTGCCCTACTGTCTGTGATAAATATACCACACCAGCTACATAGTGCCCGACGAGGAGTTGGGTAGGTAGTGAAGAAAAACATTGACTGAAGCCTGGCAGAGGACTGAATTGTTGTCAACAGCAACAAACATACTGGGAAAGTCAAAGACAGTGAAAAAACAAACAAACAAAAAACACACAGGCATATAAATACTAACTTTCTAGGATCTTTATTGACTTCAAGTAATCCAGAGTAGAACGAGATGAATCAACGCTATACTCCGCCATCTTTATTTTAATATTAGATGCAACCATTATTCTGTAGGGGACAACGGGTCATAACTTGAGGGGAGTTAACACCCATGATTTTTAAAATGCCTTGATCAATAAGAGTCTAAGTTACAGGGAACATTATTTTCATTTTTCAGTGGACCAATAAATGCATTTGACAGGAAAATAGAAAAACTCTACCACAACAGCAATTAGAACAGCTTGCTGCATTATAAGTATCACTTCCCTGTCAAATTAGTGGTTCATGCTTATTTGAATCTGAACATAACAGGCCAATTCTATCACACCTTGCTAGGCTTGAACTTCCATCCAATCAGAGCATTCCAAATGAACATGATTCTCCACAAAACTAGAGGGCGCTCTGACCAAAAAATTGCCATGATCTAAATAAAAAGAACTGAATGTCCACAGTTATGTCTGTAGGTGTACCTTACCTGCATGCAAAATAAAGTCCAAGATTGGTCGGTTATGTACGTACTTATCCAAAATGAATTCATAACCATTTTAACACGTAGCCAGGGTAATGAAATTAAACGGTACCCACCGAAAAATACACAGGGTCTGAACCCTGACCAACATATTGAAATAAAGTCCAAGATTGGTCGGTTATGTACGTACTTATCCAAAATGAATTCATAACCATTTTAACACGTAGCCAGGGTAATGAAATTAAACGGTACCCACCGAAAAATACACAGGGTCAGAACCCTGACCAACACATTGAAATAAAGTCCAAGATTGGTCGGTTATGTACGTACTTATCCAAAATGAATTCATAACCATTTTAACACGTAGCCAGGGTAATGAAATTAAACGGTACCCACCGAAAAATACACAGGGTCAGAACCCTGACCAACACATTGAAATAAAGTCCAAGATTGGTCGGTTATGTACGTACTTATCCAAAATGAATTCATACCCATTTTAACACGTAGCCAGGGTGGTGAAATTAAACGGTACCCACCGAAAAATACACAGGGTCAGAACCCTGACCAACACATTGAAATAAAGTCCAAGATTGGTCGGTTATGTACGTACTTATCAAAAATGAATTCATACCCATTTTAACACGTAGCCAGGGTGGTGAAATTAAACGGTACCCACCGAAAAATACACAGGGTCAGAACCCTGACCAACATATTGAAATAAAGTCCAAGATTGGTCGGTTACGTACGTACTTATCCAAAATGAATTCATAACCATTTTAACACGTAGCCAGGGTAATGAACCAATGCATTGCCTGATATTAAATGTTAACTAACGTTTTAGTACATATGTATAAGCATTCAGTAATTTTAATGAAAAAAAAGTACATTTATCTTAGTAATAGTGACACCTGTTGTTTAGTGTGATGAACCCCCACGGTTGGGTACAGGAGCATAGAAGTTTTTAATTAAAATTGTTTTCCATAAGAAAAATGAAACCATCATACATGGCCTTATAAACAGCCTTTTACTTCATAGTGGGGTGGGTGGAGTAAAGCTGTGATTATTTTTATTACTTTCTGACCATCTAGTTTGCCATTTACCATGTCCATATAAACTAAAGCTCCAGCCAATATCAGATTTGACTACTTGTTTCAAGCTATGGCACTTGGAAATGAGTGTTGTGACATGTGGCAAATGTCCAACTGTCTTGGTTAATAAGATTGGCTATATTTCAACTAGAAACAGGTAAACCAGTATACCTGTATGTACGAAGCCAGTGATCGTTATTCAAGCCAAAGAAACTGCATCTATTTATATAAATACACATGGACAGAGAATATTTTCTTGGAGCACTAAATGTGACAATTGCCCTACTGTCTGTGATAAATATACCACACCAGCTACATAGTGCCCGACGAGGAGTTGGGTAGGTAGTGAAGAAAAACATTGACTGAAGCCTGGCAGAGGACTGAATTGTTGTCAACAGCAACAAACATACTGGGAAAGTCAAAGACAGTGAAAAAACAAACAAACAAAAAACACACAGGCATATAAATACTAACTTTCTAGGATCTTTATTGACTCCAAGTAATCCAGAGTAGAACGAGATGAATCAACGCTATACTCCGCCATCTTTATTTTAATATTAGATGCAACCATTATTCTGTAGGGGACAACGGGTCATAACTTGAGGGGAGTTAACACCCATGATTTTTAAAATGCCTTGATCAATAAGAGTCTAAGTTACAGGGAACATTATTTTCATTTTTCAGTGGACCAATAAATGCATTTGACAGGAAAATAGAAAAACTCTACCACAACAGCAATTAGAACAGCTTGCTGCATTATAAGTATCACTTCCCTGTCAAATTAGTGGTTCATGCTTATTTGAATCTGAACATAACAGGCCAATTCTATCACACCTTGCTAGGCTTGAACTTCCATCCAATCAGAGCATTCCAAATGAACATGATTCTCCACAAAACTAGAGGGCGCTCTGACCAAAAAATTGCCATGATCTAAATAAAAAGAACTGAATGTCCACAGTTATGTCTGTAGGTGTACCTTACCTGCATGCAAAATAAAGTCCAAGATTGGTCGGTTATGTACGTACTTATCCAAAATGAATTCATAACCATTTTAACACGTAGCCAGGGTAATGAAATTAAACGGTACCCACCGAAAAATACACAGGGTCTGAACCCTGACCAACATATTGAAATAAAGTCCAAGATTGGTCGGTTATGTACGTACTTATCCAAAATGAATTCATAACCATTTTAACACGTAGCCAGGGTAATGAAATTAAACGGTACCCACCGAAAAATACACAGGGTCAGAACCCTGACCAACACATTGAAATAAAGTCCAAGATTGGTCGGTTATGTACGTACTTATCCAAAATGAATTCATAACCATTTTAACACGTAGCCAGGGTAATGAAATTAAACGGTACCCACCGAAAAATACACAGGGTCAGAACCCTGACCAACACATTGAAATAAAGTCCAAGATTGGTCGGTTATGTACGTACTTATCCAAAATGAATTCATACCCATTTTAACACGTAGCCAGGGTGGTGAAATTAAACGGTACCCACCGAAAAATACACAGGGTCAGAACCCTGACCAACATATTGAAATAAAGTCCAAGATTGGTCGGTTACGTACGTACTTATCCAAAATGAATTCATAACCATTTTAACACGTAGCCAGGGTAATGAACCAATGCATTGCCTGATATTAAATGTTAACTAACGTTTTAGTACATATGTATAAGCATTCAGTAATTTTAATGAAAAAAAAGTACATTTATCTTAGTAATAGTGACACCTGTTGTTTAGTGTGATGAACCCCCACGGTTGGGTACAGGAGCATAGAAGTTTTTAATTAAAATTGTTTTCCATAAGAAAAATGAAACCATCATACATGGCCTTATAAACAGCCTTTTACTTCATAGTGGGGTGGGTGGAGTAAAGCTGTGATTATTTTTATTACTTTCTGACCATCTAGTTTGCCATTTACCATGTCCATATAAACTAAAGCTCCAGCCAATATCAGATTTGACTACTTGTTTCAAGCTATGGCACTTGGAAATGAGTGTTGTGACATGTGGCAAATGTCCAACTGTCTTGGTTAATAAGATTGGCTATATTTCAACTAGAAACAGGTAAACCAGTATACCTGTATGTACGAAGCCAGTGATCGTTATTCAAGCCAAAGAAACTGCATCTATTTATATAAATACACATGGACAGAGAATATTTTCTTGGAGCACTAAATGTGACAATTGCCCTACTGTCTGTGATAAATATACCACACCAGCTACATAGTGCCCGACGAGGAGTTGGGTAGGTAGTGAAGAAAAACATTGACTGAAGCCTGGCAGAGGACTGAATTGTTGTCAACAGCAACAAACATACTGGGAAAGTCAAAGACAGTGAAAAAACAAACAAACAAAAAACACACAGGCATATAAATACTAACTTTCTAGGATCTTTATTGACTCCAAGTAATCCAGAGTAGAACGAGATGAATCAACGCTATACTCCGCCATCTTTATTTTAATATTAGATGCAACCATTATTCTGTAGGGGACAACGGGTCATAACTTGAGGGGAGTTAACACCCATGATTTTTAAAATGCCTTGATCAATAAGAGTCTAAGTTACAGGGAACATTATTTTCATTTTTCAGTGGACCAATAAATGCATTTGACAGGAAAATAGAAAAACTCTACCACAACAGCAATTAGAACAGCTTGCTGCATTATAAGTATCACTTCCCTGTCAAATTAGTGGTTCATGCTTATTTGAATCTGAACATAACAGGCCAATTCTATCACACCTTGCTAGGCTTGAACTTCCATCCAATCAGAGCATTCCAAATGAACATGATTCTCCACAAAACTAGAGGGCGCTCTGACCAAAAAATTGCCATGATCTAAATAAAAAGAACTGAATGTCCACAGTTATGTCTGTAGGTGTACCTTACCTGCATGCAAAATAAAGTCCAAGATTGGTCGGTTATGTACGTACTTATCCAAAATGAATTCATAACCATTTTAACACGTAGCCAGGGTAATGAAATTAAACGGTACCCACCGAAAAATACACAGGGTCTGAACCCTGACCAACATATTGAAATAAAGTCCAAGATTGGTCGGTTATGTACGTACTTATCCAAAATGAATTCATAACCATTTTAACACGTAGCCAGGGTAATGAAATTAAACGGTACCCACCGAAAAATACACAGGGTCAGAACCCTGACCAACACATTGAAATAAAGTCCAAGATTGGTCGGTTATGTACGTACTTATCCAAAATGAATTCATAACCATTTTAACACGTAGCCAGGGTAATGAAATTAAACGGTACCCACCGAAAAATACACAGGGTCAGAACCCTGACCAACACATTGAAATAAAGTCCAAGATTGGTCGGTTATGTACGTACTTATCCAAAATGAATTCATACCCATTTTAACACGTAGCCAGGGTGGTGAAATTAAACGGTACCCACCGAAAAATACACAGGGTCAGAACCCTGACCAACACATTGAAATAAAGTCCAAGATTGGTCGGTTATGTACGTACTTATCCAAAATGAATTCATACCCATTTTAACACGTAGCCAGGGTGGTGAAATTAAACGGTACCCACCGAAAAATACACAGGGTCAGAACCCTGACCAACATATTGAAATAAAGTCCAAGATTGGTCGGTTACGTACGTACTTATCCAAAATGAATTCATAACCATTTTAACACGTAGCCAGGGTAATGAACCAATGCATTGCCTGATATTAAATGTTAACTAACGTTTTAGTACATATGTATAAGCATTCAGTAATTTTAATGAAAAAAAGTACATTTATCTTAGTAATAGTGACACCTGTTGTTTAGTGTGATGAACCCCCACGGTTGGGTACAGGAGCATAGAAGTTTTTAATTAAAATTGTTTTCCATAAGAAAAATGAAACCATCATACATGGCCTTATAAACAGCCTTTTACTTCATAGTGGGGTGGGTGGAGTAAAGCTGTGATTATTTTTATTACTTTCTGACCATCTAGTTTGCCATTTACCATGTCCATATAAACTAAAGCTCCAGCCAATATCAGATTTGACTACTTGTTTCAAGCTATGGCACTTGGAAATGAGTGTTGTGACATGTGGCAAATGTCCAACTGTCTTGGTTAATAAGATTGGCTATATTTCAACTAGAAACAGGTAAACCAGTATACCTGTATGTACGAAGCCAGTGATCGTTATTCAAGCCAAAGAAACTGCATCTATTTATATAAATACACATGGACAGAGAATATTTTCTTGGAGCACTAAATGTGACAATTGCCCTACTGTCTGTGATAAATATACCACACCAGCTACATAGTGCCCGACGAGGAGTTGGGTAGGTAGTGAAGAAAAACATTGACTGAAGCCTGGCAGAGGACTGAATTGTTGTCAACAGCAACAAACATACTGGGAAAGTCAAAGACAGTGAAAAAACAAACAAACAAAAAACACACAGGCATATAAATACTAACTTTCTAGGATCTTTATTGACTCCAAGTAATCCAGAGTAGAACGAGATGAATCAACGCTATACTCCGCCATCTTTATTTTAATATTAGATGCAACCATTATTCTGTAGGGGACAACGGGTCATAACTTGAGGGGAGTTAACACCCATGATTTTTAAAATGCCTTGATCAATAAGAGTCTAAGTTACAGGGAACATTATTTTCATTTTTCAGTGGACCAATAAATGCATTTGACAGGAAAATAGAAAAACTCTACCACAACAGCAATTAGAACAGCTTGCTGCATTATAAGTATCACTTCCCTGTCAAATTAGTGGTTCATGCTTATTTGAATCTGAACATAACAGGCCAATTCTATCACACCTTGCTAGGCTTGAACTTCCATCCAATCAGAGCATTCCAAATGAACATGATTCTCCACAAAACTAGAGGGCGCTCTGACCAAAAAATTGCCATGATCTAAATAAAAAGAACTGAATGTCCACAGTTATGTCTGTAGGTGTACCTTACCTGCATGCAAAATAAAGTCCAAGATTGGTCGGTTATGTACGTACTTATCCAAAATGAATTCATAACCATTTTAACACGTAGCCAGGGTAATGAAATTAAACGGTACCCACCGAAAAATACACAGGGTCTGAACCCTGACCAACATATTGAAATAAAGTCCAAGATTGGTCGGTTATGTACGTACTTATCCAAAATGAATTCATAACCATTTTAACACGTAGCCAGGGTAATGAAATTAAACGGTACCCACCGAAAAATACACAGGGTCAGAACCCTGACCAACACATTGAAATAAAGTCCAAGATTGGTCGGTTATGTACGTACTTATCCAAAATGAATTCATAACCATTTTAACACGTAGCCAGGGTAATGAAATAAACGGTACCCACCGAAAAATACACAGGGTCAGAACCCTGACCAACACATTGAAATAAAGTCCAAGATTGGTCGGTTATGTACGTACTTATCCAAAATGAATTCATACCCATTTTAACACGTAGCCAGGGTGGTGAAATTAAACGGTACCCACCGAAAAATACACAGGGTCAGAACCCTGACCAACATATTGAAATAAAGTCCAAGATTGGTCGGTTACGTACGTACTTATCCAAAATGAATTCATAACCATTTTAACACGTAGCCAGGGTAATGAACCAATGCATTGCCTGATATTAAATGTTAACTAACGTTTTAGTACATATGTATAAGCATTCAGTAATTTTAATGAAAAAAAAGTACATTTATCTTAGTAATAGTGACACCTGTTGTTTAGTGTGATGAACCCCCACGGTTGGGTACAGGAGCATAGAAGTTTTTAATTAAAATTGTTTTCCATAAGAAAAATGAAACCATCATACATGGCCTTATAAACAGCCTTTTACTTCATAGTGGGGTGGGTGGAGTAAAGCTGTGATTATTTTTATTACTTTCTGACCATCTAGTTTGCCATTTACCATGTCCATATAAACTAAAGCTCCAGCCAATATCAGATTTGACTACTTGTTTCAAGCTATGGCACTTGGAAATGAGTGTTGTGACATGTGGCAAATGTCCAACTGTCTTGGTTAATAAGATTGGCTATATTTCAACTAGAAACAGGTAAACCAGTATACCTGTATGTACGAAGCCAGTGATCGTTATTCAAGCCAAAGAAACTGCATCTATTTATATAAATACACATGGACAGAGAATATTTTCTTGGAGCACTAAATGTGACAATTGCCCTACTGTCTGTGATAAATATACCACACCAGCTACATAGTGCCCGACGAGGAGTTGGGTAGGTAGTGAAGAAAAACATTGACTGAAGCCTGGCAGAGGACTGAATTGTTGTCAACAGCAACAAACATACTGGGAAAGTCAAAGACAGTGAAAAAACAAACAAACAAAAAACACACAGGCATATAAATACTAACTTTCTAGGATCTTTATTGACTCCAAGTAATCCAGAGTAGAACGAGATGAATCAACGCTATACTCCGCCATCTTTATTTTAATATTAGATGCAACCATTATTCTGTAGGGGACAACGGGTCATAACTTGAGGGGAGTTAACACCCATGATTTTTAAAATGCCTTGATCAATAAGAGTCTAAGTTACAGGGAACATTATTTTCATTTTTCAGTGGACCAATAAATGCATTTGACAGGAAAATAGAAAAACTCTACCACAACAGCAATTAGAACAGCTTGCTGCATTATAAGTATCACTTCCCTGTCAAATTAGTGGTTCATGCTTATTTGAATCTGAACATAACAGGCCAATTCTATCACACCTTGCTAGGCTTGAACTTCCATCCAATCAGAGCATTCCAAATGAACATGATTCTCCACAAAACTAGAGGGCGCTCTGACCAAAAAATTGCCATGATCTAAATAAAAAGAACTGAATGTCCACAGTTATGTCTGTAGGTGTACCTTACCTGCATGCAAAATAAAGTCCAAGATTGGTCGGTTATGTACGTACTTATCCAAAATGAATTCATAACCATTTTAACACGTAGCCAGGGTAATGAAATTAAACGGTACCCACCGAAAAATACACAGGGTCAGAACCCTGACCAACACATTGAAATAAAGTCCCAAGATTGGTCGGTTATGTACGTACTTATCCAAAATGAATTCATAACCATTTTAACACGTAGCCAGGGTAATGAAATTAAACGGTACCCACCGAAAAATACACAGGGTCAGAACCCTGACCAACACATTGAAATAAAGTCCAAGATTGGTCGGTTATGTACGTACTTATCCAAAATGAATTCATACCCATTTTAACACGTAGCCAGGGTGGTGAAATTAAACGGTACCCACCGAAAAATACACAGGGTCAGAACCCTGACCAACATATTGAAATAAAGTCCAAGATTGGTCGGTTACGTACGTACTTATCCAAAATGAATTCATAACCATTTTAACACGTAGCCAGGGTAATGAACCAATGCATTGCCTGATATTAAATGTTAACTAACGTTTTAGTACATATGTATAAGCATTCAGTAATTTTAATGAAAAAAAAGTACATTTATCTTAGTAATAGTGACACCTGTTGTTTAGTGTGATGAACCCCCACGGTTGGGTACAGGAGCATAGAAGTTTTTAATTAAAATTGTTTTCCATAAGAAAAATGAAACCATCATACATGGCCTTATAAACAGCCTTTTACTTCATAGTGGGGTGGGTGGAGTAAAGCTGTGATTATTTTTATTACTTTCTGACCATCTAGTTTGCCATTTACCATGTCCATATAAACTAAAGCTCCAGCCAATATCAGATTTGACTACTTGTTTCAAGCTATGGCACTTGGAAATGAGTGTTGTGACATGTGGCAAATGTCCAACTGTCTTGGTTAATAAGATTGGCTATATTTCAACTAGAAACAGGTAAACCAGTATACCTGTATGTACGAAGCCAGTGATCGTTATTCAAGCCAAAGAAACTGCATCTATTTATATAAATACACATGGACAGAGAATATTTTCTTGGAGCACTAAATGTGACAATTGCCCTACTGTCTGTGATAAATATACCACACCAGCTACATAGTGCCCGACGAGGAGTTGGGTAGGTAGTGAAGAAAAACATTGACTGAAGCCTGGCAGAGGACTGAATTGTTGTCAACAGCAACAAACATACTGGGAAAGTCA
>NW_028188810.1:0-27367 GCF_978046115.1 Saccoglossus kowalevskii | reverse complement strand
AATTTTTTGGTCAGAGCGCCCTCTAGTTTTGTGGAGAATCATGTTCATTTGGAATGCTCTGATTGGATGGAAGTTCAAGCCTAGCAAGGTGTGATAGAATTGGCCTGTTATGTTCAGATTCAAATAAGCATGAACCACTAATTTGACAGGGAAGTGATACTTATAATGCAGCAAGCTGTTCTAATTGCTGTTGTGGTAGAGTTTTTCTATTTTCCTGTCAAATGCATTTATTGGTCCACTGAAAAATGAAAATAATGTTCCCTGTAACTTAGACTCTTATTGATCAAGGCATTTTAAAAATCATGGGTGTTAACTCCCCTCAAGTTATGACCCGTTGTCCCCTACAGAATAATGGTTGCATCTAATATTAAAATAAAGATGGCGGAGTATAGCGTTGATTCATCTCGTTCTACTCTGGATTACTTGGAGTCAATAAAGATCCTAGAAAGTTAGTATTTATATGCCTGTGTGTTTTTTGTTTGTTTGTTTTTTCACTGTCTTTGACTTTCCCAGTATGTTTGTTGCTGTTGACAACAATTCAGTCCTCTGCCAGGCTTCAGTCAATGTTTTTCTTCACTACCTACCCAACTCCTCGTCGGGCACTATGTAGCTGGTGTGGTATATTTATCACAGACAGTAGGGCAATTGTCACATTTAGTGCTCCAAGAAAATATTCTCTGTCCATGTGTATTTATATAAATAGATGCAGTTTCTTTGGCTTGAATAACGATCACTGGCTTCGTACATACAGGTATACTGGTTTACCTGTTTCTAGTTGAAATATAGCCAATCTTATTAACCAAGACAGTTGGACATTTGCCACATGTCACAACACTCATTTCCAAGTGCCATAGCTTGAAACAAGTAGTCAAATCTGATATTGGCTGGAGCTTTAGTTTATATGGACATGGTAAATGGCAAACTAGATGGTCAGAAAGTAATAAAAATAATCACAGCTTTACTCCACCCACCCCACTATGAAGTAAAAGGCTGTTTATAAGGCCATGTATGATGGTTCATTTTTCTTATGGAAAACAATTTTAATTAAAAACTTCTATGCTCCTGTACCCAACCGTGGGGGTTCATCACACTAAACAACAGGTGTCACTATTACTAAGATAAATGTACTTTTTTTTCATTAAAATTACTGAATGCTTATACATATGTACTAAAACGTTAGTTAACATTTAATATCAGGCAATGCATTGGTTCATTACCCTGGCTACGTGTTAAAATGGTTATGAATTCATTTTGGATAAGTACGTACATAACCGACCAATCTTGGACTTTATTTCAATATGTTGGTCAGGGTTCTGACCCTGTGTATTTTTCGGTGGGTACCGTTTAATTTCATTACCCTGGCTACGTGTTAAAATGGTTATGAATTCACTCTGGATAAGTACGTACATAACCGACCAATCTTGGACTTTATTTCAATGTGTTGGTCAGGGTTCTGACCCTGTGTATTTTTCGGTGGGTACCGTTTAATTTCATTACCCTGGCTACGTGTTAAAATGGTTATGAATTCATTTTGGATAAGTACGTACATAACCGACCAATCTTGGACTTTATATTTCAATGTGTTGGTCAGGGTTCTGACCCTGTGTATTTTTCGGTGGGTACCGTTTAATTTCATTACCCTGGCTACGTGTTAAAATGGTTATGAATTCATTTTGGATAAGTACGTACATAACCGACCAATCTTGGACTTTATTTCAATATGTTGGTCAGGGTTCAGACCCTGTGTATTTTTCGGTGGGTACCGTTTAATTTCATTACCCTGGCTACGTGTTTAAAATGGTTATGAATTCATTTTGGATAAGTACGTACATAACCGACCAATCTTGGACTTTATTTCAAATGCAGGTAAGGTACACCTACAGACATAACTGTGGACATTCAGTTCTTTTTATTTAGATCATGGCAATTTTTTGGTCAGAGCGCCCTCTAGTTTTGTGGAGAATCATGTTCATTTGGAATGCTCTGATTGGATGGAAGTTCAAGCCTAGCAAGGTGTGATAGAATTGGCCTGTTATGTTCAGATTCAAATAAGCATGAACCACTAATTTGACAGGGAAGTGATACTTATAATGCAGCAAGCTGTTCTAATTGCTGTTGTGGTAGAGTTTTTCTATTTTCCTGTCAAATGCATTTATTGGTCCACTGAAAAATGAAAATAATGTTCCCTGTAACTTAGACTCTTATTGATCAAGGCATTTTAAAAATCATGGGTGTTAACTCCCCTCAAGTTATGACCCGTTGTCCCCTACAGAATAATGGTTGCATCTAATATTAAAATAAAGATGGCGGAGTATAGCGTTGATTCATCTCGTTCTACTCTGGATTACTTGGAGTCAATAAAGATCCTAGAAAGTTAGTATTTATATGCCTGTGTGTTTTTTGTTTGTTTGTTTTTTCACTGTCTTTGACTTTCCCAGTATGTTTGTTGCTGTTGACAACAATTCAGTCCTCTGCCAGGCTTCAGTCAATGTTTTTCTTCACTACCTACCCAACTCCTCGTCGGGCACTATGTAGCTGGTGTGGTATATTTATCACAGACAGTAGGGCAATTGTCACATTTAGTGCTCCAAGAAAATATTCTCTGTCCATGTGTATTTATATAAATAGATGCAGTTTCTTTGGCTTGAATAACGATCACTGGCTTCGTACATACAGGTATACTGGTTTACCTGTTTCTAGTTGAAATATAGCCAATCTTATTAACCAAGACAGTTGGACATTTGCCACATGTCACAACACTCATTTCCAAGTGCCATAGCTTGAAACAAGTAGTCAAATCTGATATTGGCTGGAGCTTTAGTTTATATGGACATGGTAAATGGCAAACTAGATGGTCAGAAAGTAATAAAAATAATCACAGCTTTACTCCACCCACCCCACTATGAAGTAAAAGGCTGTTTATAAGGCCATGTATGATGGTTTCATTTTTCTTATGGAAAACAATTTTAATTAAAAACTTCTATGCTCCTGTACCCAACCGTGGGGGTTCATCACACTAAACAACAGGTGTCACTATTACTAAGATAAATGTACTTTTTTTTCATTAAAATTACTGAATGCTTATACATATGTACTAAAACGTTAGTTAACATTTAATATCAGGCAATGCATTGGTTCATTACCCTGGCTACGTGTTAAAATGGTTATGAATTCATTTTGGATAAGTACGTACATAACCGACCAATCTTGGACTTTATTTCAATATGTTGGTCAGGGTTCTGACCCTGTGTATTTTTCGGTGGGTACCGTTTAATTTCATTACCCTGGCTACGTGTTAAAATGGTTATGAATTCACTCTGGATAAGTACGTACATAACCGACCAATCTTGGACTTTATTTCAATGTGTTGGTCAGGGTTCTGACCCTGTGTATTTTTCGGTGGGTACCGTTTAATTTCATTACCCTGGCTACGTGTTAAAATGGTTATGAATTCATTTTGGATAAGTACGTACATAACCGACCAATCTTGGACTTTATATTTCAATGTGTTGGTCAGGGTTCTGACCCTGTGTATTTTTCGGTGGGTACCGTTTAATTTCATTACCCTGGCTACGTGTTAAAATGGTTATGAATTCATTTTGGATAAGTACGTACATAACCGACCAATCTTGGACTTTATTTCAATATGTTGGTCAGGGTTCAGACCCTGTGTATTTTTCGGTGGGTACCGTTTAATTTCATTACCCTGGCTACGTGTTAAAATGGTTATGAATTCATTTTGGATAAGTACGTACATAACCGACCAATCTTGGACTTTATTTCAAATGCAGGTAAGGTACACCTACAGACATAACTGTGGACATTCAGTTCTTTTTATTTAGATCATGGCAATTTTTTGGTCAGAGCGCCCTCTAGTTTTGTGGAGAATCATGTTCATTTGGAATGCTCTGATTGGATGGAAGTTCAAGCCTAGCAAGGTGTGATAGAATTGGCCTGTTATGTTCAGATTCAAATAAGCATGAACCACTAATTTGACAGGGAAGTGATACTTATAATGCAGCAAGCTGTTCTAATTGCTGTTGTGGTAGAGTTTTTCTATTTTCCTGTCAAATGCATTTATTGGTCCACTGAAAAATGAAAATAATGTTCCCTGTAACTTAGACTCTTATTGATCAAGGCATTTTAAAAATCATGGGTGTTAACTCCCCTCAAGTTATGACCCGTTGTCCCCTACAGAATAATGGTTGCATCTAATATTAAAATAAAGATGGCGGAGTATAGCGTTGATTCATCTCGTTCTACTCTGGATTACTTGGAGTCAATAAAGATCCTAGAAAGTTAGTATTTATATGCCTGTGTGTTTTTTGTTTGTTTGTTTTTTCACTGTCTTTGACTTTCCCAGTATGTTTGTTGCTGTTGACAACAATTCAGTCCTCTGCCAGGCTTCAGTCAATGTTTTTCTTCACTACCTACCCAACTCCTCGTCGGGCACTATGTAGCTGGTGTGGTATATTTATCACAGACAGTAGGGCAATTGTCACATTTAGTGCTCCAAGAAAATATTCTCTGTCCATGTGTATTTATATAAATAGATGCAGTTTCTTTGGCTTGAATAACGATCACTGGCTTCGTACATACAGGTATACTGGTTTACCTGTTTCTAGTTGAAATATAGCCAATCTTATTAACCAAGACAGTTGGACATTTGCCACATGTCACAACACTCATTTCCAAGTGCCATAGCTTGAAACAAGTAGTCAAATCTGATATTGGCTGGAGCTTTAGTTTATATGGACATGGTAAATGGCAAACTAGATGGTCAGAAAGTAATAAAAATAATCACAGCTTTACTCCACCCACCCCACTATGAAGTAAAAGGCTGTTTATAAGGCCATGTATGATGGTTTCATTTTTCTTATGGAAAACAATTTTAATTAAAAACTTCTATGCTCCTGTACCCAACCGTGGGGGTTCATCACACTAAACAACAGGTGTCACTATTACTAAGATAAATGTACTTTTTTTTCATTAAAATTACTGAATGCTTATACATATGTACTAAAACGTTAGTTAACATTTAATATCAGGCAATGCATTGGTTCATTACCCTGGCTACGTGTTAAAATGGTTATGAATTCATTTTGGATAAGTACGTACATAACCGACCAATCTTGGACTTTATTTCAATATGTTGGTCAGGGTTCTGACCCTGTGTATTTTTCGGTGGGTACCGTTTAATTTCATTACCCTGGCTACGTGTTAAAATGGTTATGAATTCACTCTGGATAAGTACGTACATAACCGACCAATCTTGGACTTTATTTCAATGTGTTGGTCAGGGTTCTGACCCTGTGTATTTTTCGGTGGGTACCGTTTAATTTCATTACCCTGGCTACGTGTTAAAATGGTTATGAATTCATTTTGGATAAGTACGTACATAACCGACCAATCTTGGACTTTATATTTCAATGTGTTGGTCAGGGTTCTGACCCTGTGTATTTTTCGGTGGGTACCGTTTAATTTCATTACCCTGGCTACGTGTTAAAATGGTTATGAATTCATTTTGGATAAGTACGTACATAACCGACCAATCTTGGACTTTATTTCAATATGTTGGTCAGGGTTCAGACCCTGTGTATTTTTCGGTGGGTACCGTTTAATTTCATTACCCTGGCTACGTGTTAAAATGGTTATGAATTCATTTTGGATAAGTACGTACATAACCGACCAATCTTGGACTTTATTTCAAATGCAGGTAAGGTACACCTACAGACATAACTGTGGACATTCAGTTCTTTTTATTTAGATCATGGCAATTTTTTGGTCAGAGCGCCCTCTAGTTTTGTGGAGAATCATGTTCATTTGGAATGCTCTGATTGGATGGAAGTTCAAGCCTAGCAAGGTGTGATAGAATTGGCCTGTTATGTTCAGATTCAAATAAGCATGAACCACTAATTTGACAGGGAAGTGATACTTATAATGCAGCAAGCTGTTCTAATTGCTGTTGTGGTAGAGTTTTTCTATTTTCCTGTCAAATGCATTTATTGGTCCACTGAAAAATGAAAATAATGTTCCCTGTAACTTAGACTCTTATTGATCAAGGCATTTTAAAAATCATGGGTGTTAACTCCCCTCAAGTTATGACCCGTTGTCCCCTACAGAATAATGGTTGCATCTAATATTAAAATAAAGATGGCGGAGTATAGCGTTGATTCATCTCGTTCTACTCTGGATTACTTGGAGTCAATAAAGATCCTAGAAAGTTAGTATTTATATGCCTGTGTGTTTTTTGTTTGTTTGTTTTTTCACTGTCTTTGACTTTCCCAGTATGTTTGTTGCTGTTGACAACAATTCAGTCCTCTGCCAGGCTTCAGTCAATGTTTTTCTTCACTACCTACCCAACTCCTCGTCGGGCACTATGTAGCTGGTGTGGTATATTTATCACAGACAGTAGGGCAATTGTCACATTTAGTGCTCCAAGAAAATATTCTCTGTCCATGTGTATTTATATAAATAGATGCAGTTTCTTTGGCTTGAATAACGATCACTGGCTTCGTACATACAGGTATACTGGTTTACCTGTTTCTAGTTGAAATATAGCCAATCTTATTAACCAAGACAGTTGGACATTTGCCACATGTCACAACACTCATTTCCAAGTGCCATAGCTTGAAACAAGTAGTCAAATCTGATATTGGCTGGAGCTTTAGTTTATATGGACATGGTAAATGGCAAACTAGATGGTCAGAAAGTAATAAAAATAATCACAGCTTTACTCCACCCACCCCACTATGAAGTAAAAGGCTGTTTATAAGGCCATGTATGATGGTTTCATTTTTCTTATGGAAAACAATTTTAATTAAAAACTTCTATGCTCCTGTACCCAACCGTGGGGGTTCATCACACTAAACAACAGGTGTCACTATTACTAAGATAAATGTACTTTTTTTTCATTAAAATTACTGAATGCTTATACATATGTACTAAAACGTTAGTTAACATTTAATATCAGGCAATGCATTGGTTCATTACCCTGGCTACGTGTTAAAATGGTTATGAATTCATTTTGGATAAGTACGTACATAACCGACCAATCTTGGACTTTATTTCAATATGTTGGTCAGGGTTCTGACCCTGTGTATTTTTCGGTGGGTACCGTTTAATTTCATTACCCTGGCTACGTGTTAAAATGGTTATGAATTCACTCTGGATAAGTACGTACATAACCGACCAATCTTGGACTTTATTTCAATGTGTTGGTCAGGGTTCTGACCCTGTGTATTTTTCGGTGGGTACCGTTTAATTTCATTACCCTGGCTACGTGTTAAAATGGTTATGAATTCATTTTGGATAAGTACGTACATAACCGACCAATCTTGGACTTTATATTTCAATGTGTTGGTCAGGGTTCTGACCCTGTGTATTTTTCGGTGGGTACCGTTTAATTTCATTACCCTGGCTACGTGTTAAAATGGTTATGAATTCATTTTGGATAAGTACGTACATAACCGACCAATCTTGGACTTTATTTCAATATGTTGGTCAGGGTTCAGACCCTGTGTATTTTTCGGTGGGTACCGTTTAATTTCATTACCCTGGCTACGTGTTAAAATGGTTATGAATTCATTTTGGATAAGTACGTACATAACCGACCAATCTTGGACTTTATTTCAAATGCAGGTAAGGTACACCTACAGACATAACTGTGGACATTCAGTTCTTTTTATTTAGATCATGGCAATTTTTTGGTCAGAGCGCCCTCTAGTTTTGTGGAGAATCATGTTCATTTGGAATGCTCTGATTGGATGGAAGTTCAAGCCTAGCAAGGTGTGATAGAATTGGCCTGTTATGTTCAGATTCAAATAAGCATGAACCACTAATTTGACAGGGAAGTGATACTTATAATGCAGCAAGCTGTTCTAATTGCTGTTGTGGTAGAGTTTTTCTATTTTCCTGTCAAATGCATTTATTGGTCCACTGAAAAATGAAAATAATGTTCCCTGTAACTTAGACTCTTATTGATCAAGGCATTTTAAAAATCATGGGTGTTAACTCCCCTCAAGTTATGACCCGTTGTCCCCTACAGAATAATGGTTGCATCTAATATTAAAATAAAGATGGCGGAGTATAGCGTTGATTCATCTCGTTCTACTCTGGATTACTTGGAGTCAATAAAGATCCTAGAAAGTTAGTATTTATATGCCTGTGTGTTTTTTGTTTGTTTGTTTTTTCACTGTCTTTGACTTTCCCAGTATGTTTGTTGCTGTTGACAACAATTCAGTCCTCTGCCAGGCTTCAGTCAATGTTTTTCTTCACTACCTACCCAACTCCTCGTCGGGCACTATGTAGCTGGTGTGGTATATTTATCACAGACAGTAGGGCAATTGTCACATTTAGTGCTCCAAGAAAATATTCTCTGTCCATGTGTATTTATATAAATAGATGCAGTTTCTTTGGCTTGAATAACGATCACTGGCTTCGTACATACAGGTATACTGGTTTACCTGTTTCTAGTTGAAATATAGCCAATCTTATTAACCAAGACAGTTGGACATTTGCCACATGTCACAACACTCATTTCCAAGTGCCATAGCTTGAAACAAGTAGTCAAATCTGATATTGGCTGGAGCTTTAGTTTATATGGACATGGTAAATGGCAAACTAGATGGTCAGAAAGTAATAAAAATAATCACAGCTTTACTCCACCCACCCCACTATGAAGTAAAAGGCTGTTTATAAGGCCATGTATGATGGTTTCATTTTTCTTATGGAAAACAATTTTAATTAAAAACTTCTATGCTCCTGTACCCAACCGTGGGGGTTCATCACACTAAACAACAGGTGTCACTATTACTAAGATAAATGTACTTTTTTTTCATTAAAATTACTGAATGCTTATACATATGTACTAAAACGTTAGTTAACATTTAATATCAGGCAATGCATTGGTTCATTACCCTGGCTACGTGTTAAAATGGTTATGAATTCATTTTGGATAAGTACGTACATAACCGACCAATCTTGGACTTTATTTCAATATGTTGGTCAGGGTTCTGACCCTGTGTATTTTTCGGTGGGTACCGTTTAATTTCATTACCCTGGCTACGTGTTAAAATGGTTATGAATTCACTCTGGATAAGTACGTACATAACCGACCAATCTTGGACTTTATTTCAATGTGTTGGTCAGGGTTCTGACCCTGTGTATTTTTCGGTGGGTACCGTTTAATTTCATTACCCTGGCTACGTGTTAAAATGGTTATGAATTCATTTTGGATAAGTACGTACATAACCGACCAATCTTGGACTTTATATTTCAATGTGTTGGTCAGGGTTCTGACCCTGTGTATTTTTCGGTGGGTACCGTTTAATTTCATTACCCTGGCTACGTGTTAAAATGGTTATGAATTCATTTTGGATAAGTACGTACATAACCGACCAATCTTGGACTTTATTTCAATATGTTGGTCAGGGTTCAGACCCTGTGTATTTTTCGGTGGGTACCGTTTAATTTCATTACCCTGGCTACGTGTTAAAATGGTTATGAATTCATTTTGGATAAGTACGTACATAACCGACCAATCTTGGACTTTATTTCAAATGCAGGTAAGGTACACCTACAGACATAACTGTGGACATTCAGTTCTTTTTATTTAGATCATGGCAATTTTTTGGTCAGAGCGCCCTCTAGTTTTGTGGAGAATCATGTTCATTTGGAATGCTCTGATTGGATGGAAGTTCAAGCCTAGCAAGGTGTGATAGAATTGGCCTGTTATGTTCAGATTCAAATAAGCATGAACCACTAATTTGACAGGGAAGTGATACTTATAATGCAGCAAGCTGTTCTAATTGCTGTTGTGGTAGAGTTTTTCTATTTTCCTGTCAAATGCATTTATTGGTCCACTGAAAAATGAAAATAATGTTCCCTGTAACTTAGACTCTTATTGATCAAGGCATTTTAAAAATCATGGGTGTTAACTCCCCTCAAGTTATGACCCGTTGTCCCCTACAGAATAATGGTTGCATCTAATATTAAAATAAAGATGGCGGAGTATAGCGTTGATTCATCTCGTTCTACTCTGGATTACTTGGAGTCAATAAAGATCCTAGAAAGTTAGTATTTATATGCCTGTGTGTTTTTTGTTTGTTTGTTTTTTCACTGTCTTTGACTTTCCCAGTATGTTTGTTGCTGTTGACAACAATTCAGTCCTCTGCCAGGCTTCAGTCAATGTTTTTCTTCACTACCTACCCAACTCCTCGTCGGGCACTATGTAGCTGGTGTGGTATATTTATCACAGACAGTAGGGCAATTGTCACATTTAGTGCTCCAAGAAAATATTCTCTGTCCATGTGTATTTATATAAATAGATGCAGTTTCTTTGGCTTGAATAACGATCACTGGCTTCGTACATACAGGTATACTGGTTTACCTGTTTCTAGTTGAAATATAGCCAATCTTATTAACCAAGACAGTTGGACATTTGCCACATGTCACAACACTCATTTCCAAGTGCCATAGCTTGAAACAAGTAGTCAAATCTGATATTGGCTGGAGCTTTAGTTTATATGGACATGGTAAATGGCAAACTAGATGGTCAGAAAGTAATAAAAATAATCACAGCTTTACTCCACCCACCCCACTATGAAGTAAAAGGCTGTTTATAAGGCCATGTATGATGGTTTCATTTTTCTTATGGAAAACAATTTTAATTAAAAACTTCTATGCTCCTGTACCCAACCGTGGGGGTTCATCACACTAAACAACAGGTGTCACTATTACTAAGATAAATGTACTTTTTTTTCATTAAAATTACTGAATGCTTATACATATGTACTAAAACGTTAGTTAACATTTAATATCAGGCAATGCATTGGTTCATTACCCTGGCTACGTGTTAAAATGGTTATGAATTCATTTTGGATAAGTACGTACATAACCGACCAATCTTGGACTTTATTTCAATATGTTGGTCAGGGTTCTGACCCTGTGTATTTTTCGGTGGGTACCGTTTAATTTCATTACCCTGGCTACGTGTTAAAATGGTTATGAATTCACTCTGGATAAGTACGTACATAACCGACCAATCTTGGACTTTATTTCAATGTGTTGGTCAGGGTTCTGACCCTGTGTATTTTTCGGTGGGTACCGTTTAATTTCATTACCCTGGCTACGTGTTAAAATGGTTATGAATTCATTTTGGATAAGTACGTACATAACCGACCAATCTTGGACTTTATATTTCAATGTGTTGGTCAGGGTTCTGACCCTGTGTATTTTTCGGTGGGTACCGTTTAATTTCATTACCCTGGCTACGTGTTAAAATGGTTATGAATTCATTTTGGATAAGTACGTACATAACCGACCAATCTTGGACTTTATTTCAATATGTTGGTCAGGGTTCAGACCCTGTGTATTTTTCGGTGGGTACCGTTTAATTTCATTACCCTGGCTACGTGTTAAAATGGTTATGAATTCATTTTGGATAAGTACGTACATAACCGACCAATCTTGGACTTTATTTCAAATGCAGGTAAGGTACACCTACAGACATAACTGTGGACATTCAGTTCTTTTTATTTAGATCATGGCAATTTTTTGGTCAGAGCGCCCTCTAGTTTTGTGGAGAATCATGTTCATTTGGAATGCTCTGATTGGATGGAAGTTCAAGCCTAGCAAGGTGTGATAGAATTGGCCTGTTATGTTCAGATTCAAATAAGCATGAACCACTAATTTGACAGGGAAGTGATACTTATAATGCAGCAAGCTGTTCTAATTGCTGTTGTGGTAGAGTTTTTCTATTTTCCTGTCAAATGCATTTATTGGTCCACTGAAAAATGAAAATAATGTTCCCTGTAACTTAGACTCTTATTGATCAAGGCATTTTAAAAATCATGGGTGTTAACTCCCCTCAAGTTATGACCCGTTGTCCCCTACAGAATAATGGTTGCATCTAATATTAAAATAAAGATGGCGGAGTATAGCGTTGATTCATCTCGTTCTACTCTGGATTACTTGGAGTCAATAAAGATCCTAGAAAGTTAGTATTTATATGCCTGTGTGTTTTTTGTTTGTTTGTTTTTTCACTGTCTTTGACTTTCCCAGTATGTTTGTTGCTGTTGACAACAATTCAGTCCTCTGCCAGGCTTCAGTCAATGTTTTTCTTCACTACCTACCCAACTCCTCGTCGGGCACTATGTAGCTGGTGTGGTATATTTATCACAGACAGTAGGGCAATTGTCACATTTAGTGCTCCAAGAAAATATTCTCTGTCCATGTGTATTTATATAAATAGATGCAGTTTCTTTGGCTTGAATAACGATCACTGGCTTCGTACATACAGGTATACTGGTTTACCTGTTTCTAGTTGAAATATAGCCAATCTTATTAACCAAGACAGTTGGACATTTGCCACATGTCACAACACTCATTTCCAAGTGCCATAGCTTGAAACAAGTAGTCAAATCTGATATTGGCTGGAGCTTTAGTTTATATGGACATGGTAAATGGCAAACTAGATGGTCAGAAAGTAATAAAAATAATCACAGCTTTACTCCACCCACCCCACTATGAAGTAAAAGGCTGTTTATAAGGCCATGTATGATGGTTTCATTTTTCTTATGGAAAACAATTTTAATTAAAAACTTCTATGCTCCTGTACCCAACCGTGGGGGTTCATCACACTAAACAACAGGTGTCACTATTACTAAGATAAATGTACTTTTTTTTCATTAAAATTACTGAATGCTTATACATATGTACTAAAACGTTAGTTAACATTTAATATCAGGCAATGCATTGGTTCATTACCCTGGCTACGTGTTAAAATGGTTATGAATTCATTTTGGATAAGTACGTACATAACCGACCAATCTTGGACTTTATTTCAATATGTTGGTCAGGGTTCTGACCCTGTGTATTTTTCGGTGGGTACCGTTTAATTTCATTACCCTGGCTACGTGTTAAAATGGTTATGAATTCACTCTGGATAAGTACGTACATAACCGACCAATCTTGGACTTTATTTCAATGTGTTGGTCAGGGTTCTGACCCTGTGTATTTTTCGGTGGGTACCGTTTAATTTCATTACCCTGGCTACGTGTTAAAATGGTTATGAATTCATTTTGGATAAGTACGTACATAACCGACCAATCTTGGACTTTATATTTCAATGTGTTGGTCAGGGTTCTGACCCTGTGTATTTTTCGGTGGGTACCGTTTAATTTCATTACCCTGGCTACGTGTTAAAATGGTTATGAATTCATTTTGGATAAGTACGTACATAACCGACCAATCTTGGACTTTATTTCAATATGTTGGTCAGGGTTCAGACCCTGTGTATTTTTCGGTGGGTACCGTTTAATTTCATTACCCTGGCTACGTGTTAAAATGGTTATGAATTCATTTTGGATAAGTACGTACATAACCGACCAATCTTGGACTTTATTTCAAATGCAGGTAAGGTACACCTACAGACATAACTGTGGACATTCAGTTCTTTTTATTTAGATCATGGCAATTTTTTGGTCAGAGCGCCCTCTAGTTTTGTGGAGAATCATGTTCATTTGGAATGCTCTGATTGGATGGAAGTTCAAGCCTAGCAAGGTGTGATAGAATTGGCCTGTTATGTTCAGATTCAAATAAGCATGAACCACTAATTTGACAGGGAAGTGATACTTATAATGCAGCAAGCTGTTCTAATTGCTGTTGTGGTAGAGTTTTTCTATTTTCCTGTCAAATGCATTTATTGGTCCACTGAAAAATGAAAATAATGTTCCCTGTAACTTAGACTCTTATTGATCAAGGCATTTTAAAAATCATGGGTGTTAACTCCCCTCAAGTTATGACCCGTTGTCCCCTACATAATAATGGTTGCATCTAATATTAAAATAAAGATGGCGGAGTATAGCGTTGATTCATCTCGTTCTACTCTGGATTACTTGGAGTCAATAAAGATCCTAGAAAGTTAGTATTTATATGCCTGTGTGTTTTTTGTTTGTTTGTTTTTTCACTGTCTTTGACTTTCCCAGTATGTTTGTTGCTGTTGACAACAATTCAGTCCTCTGCCAGGCTTCAGTCAATGTTTTTCTTCACTACCTACCCAACTCCTCGTCGGGCACTATGTAGCTGGTGTGGTATATTTATCACAGACAGTAGGGCAATTGTCACATTTAGTGCTCCAAGAAAATATTCTCTGTCCATGTGTATTTATATAAATAGATGCAGTTTCTTTGGCTTGAATAACGATCACTGGCTTCGTACATACAGGTATACTGGTTTACCTGTTTCTAGTTGAAATATAGCCAATCTTATTAACCAAGACAGTTGGACATTTGCCACATGTCACAACACTCATTTCCAAGTGCCATAGCTTGAAACAAGTAGTCAAATCTGATATTGGCTGGAGCTTTAGTTTATATGGACATGGTAAATGGCAAACTAGATGGTCAGAAAGTAATAAAAATAATCACAGCTTTACTCCACCCACCCCACTATGAAGTAAAAGGCTGTTTATAAGGCCATGTATGATGGTTTCATTTTTCTTATGGAAAACAATTTTAATTAAAAACTTCTATGCTCCTGTACCCAACCGTGGGGGTTCATCACACTAAACAACAGGTGTCACTATTACTAAGATAAATGTACTTTTTTTTCATTAAAATTACTGAATGCTTATACATATGTACTAAAACGTTAGTTAACATTTAATATCAGGCAATGCATTGGTTCATTACCCTGGCTACGTGTTAAAATGGTTATGAATTCATTTTGGATAAGTACGTACATAACCGACCAATCTTGGACTTTATTTCAATATGTTGGTCAGGGTTCTGACCCTGTGTATTTTTCGGTGGGTACCGTTTAATTTCATTACCCTGGCTACGTGTTAAAATGGTTATGAATTCACTCTGGATAAGTACGTACATAACCGACCAATCTTGGACTTTATTTCAATGTGTTGGTCAGGGTTCTGACCCTGTGTATTTTTCGGTGGGTACCGTTTAATTTCATTACCCTGGCTACGTGTTAAAATGGTTATGAATTCATTTTGGATAAGTACGTACATAACCGACCAATCTTGGACTTTATATTTCAATGTGTTGGTCAGGGTTCTGACCCTGTGTATTTTTCGGTGGGTACCGTTTAATTTCATTACCCTGGCTACGTGTTAAAATGGTTATGAATTCATTTTGGATAAGTACGTACATAACCGACCAATCTTGGACTTTATTTCAATATGTTGGTCAGGGTTCAGACCCTGTGTATTTTTCGGTGGGTACCGTTTAATTTCATTACCCTGGCTACGTGTTAAAATGGTTATGAATTCATTTTGGATAAGTACGTACATAACCGACCAATCTTGGACTTTATTTCAAATGCAGGTAAGGTACACCTACAGACATAACTGTGGACATTCAGTTCTTTTTATTTAGATCATGGCAATTTTTTGGTCAGAGCGCCCTCTAGTTTTGTGGAGAATCATGTTCATTTGGAATGCTCTGATTGGATGGAAGTTCAAGCCTAGCAAGGTGTGATAGAATTGGCCTGTTATGTTCAGATTCAAATAAGCATGAACCACTAATTTGACAGGGAAGTGATACTTATAATGCAGCAAGCTGTTCTAATTGCTGTTGTGGTAGAGTTTTTCTATTTTCCTGTCAAATGCATTTATTGGTCCACTGAAAAATGAAAATAATGTTCCCTGTAACTTAGACTCTTATTGATCAAGGCATTTTAAAAATCATGGGTGTTAACTCCCCTCAAGTTATGACCCGTTGTCCCCTACAGAATAATGGTTGCATCTAATATTAAAATAAAGATGGCGGAGTATAGCGTTGATTCATCTCGTTCTACTCTGGATTACTTGGAGTCAATAAAGATCCTAGAAAGTTAGTATTTATATGCCTGTGTGTTTTTTGTTTGTTTGTTTTTTCACTGTCTTTGACTTTCCCAGTATGTTTGTTGCTGTTGACAACAATTCAGTCCTCTGCCAGGCTTCAGTCAATGTTTTTCTTCACTACCTACCCAACTCCTCGTCGGGCACTATGTAGCTGGTGTGGTATATTTATCACAGACAGTAGGGCAATTGTCACATTTAGTGCTCCAAGAAAATATTCTCTGTCCATGTGTATTTATATAAATAGATGCAGTTTCTTTGGCTTGAATAACGATCACTGGCTTCGTACATACAGGTATACTGGTTTACCTGTTTCTAGTTGAAATATAGCCAATCTTATTAACCAAGACAGTTGGACATTTGCCACATGTCACAACACTCATTTCCAAGTGCCATAGCTTGAAACAAGTAGTCAAATCTGATATTGGCTGGAGCTTTAGTTTATATGGACATGGTAAATGGCAAACTAGATGGTCAGAAAGTAATAAAAATAATCACAGCTTTACTCCACCCACCCCACTATGAAGTAAAAGGCTGTTTATAAGGCCATGTATGATGGTTTCATTTTTCTTATGGAAAACAATTTTAATTAAAAACTTCTATGCTCCTGTACCCAACCGTGGGGGTTCATCACACTAAACAACAGGTGTCACTATTACTAAGATAAATGTACTTTTTTTTCATTAAAATTACTGAATGCTTATACATATGTACTAAAACGTTAGTTAACATTTAATATCAGGCAATGCATTGGTTCATTACCCTGGCTACGTGTTAAAATGGTTATGAATTCATTTTGGATAAGTACGTACATAACCGACCAATCTTGGACTTTATTTCAATATGTTGGTCAGGGTTCTGACCCTGTGTATTTTTCGGTGGGTACCGTTTAATTTCATTACCCTGGCTACGTGTTAAAATGGTTATGAATTCACTCTGGATAAGTACGTACATAACCGACCAATCTTGGACTTTATTTCAATGTGTTGGTCAGGGTTCTGACCCTGTGTATTTTTCGGTGGGTACCGTTTAATTTCATTACCCTGGCTACGTGTTAAAATGGTTATGAATTCATTTTGGATAAGTACGTACATAACCGACCAATCTTGGACTTTATATTTCAATGTGTTGGTCAGGGTTCTGACCCTGTGTATTTTTCGGTGGGTACCGTTTAATTTCATTACCCTGGCTACGTGTTAAAATGGTTATGAATTCATTTTGGATAAGTACGTACATAACCGACCAATCTTGGACTTTATTTCAATATGTTGGTCAGGGTTCAGACCCTGTGTATTTTTCGGTGGGTACCGTTTAATTTCATTACCCTGGCTACGTGTTAAAATGGTTATGAATTCATTTTGGATAAGTACGTACATAACCGACCAATCTTGGACTTTATTTCAAATGCAGGTAAGGTACACCTACAGACATAACTGTGGACATTCAGTTCTTTTTATTTAGATCATGGCAATTTTTTGGTCAGAGCGCCCTCTAGTTTTGTGGAGAATCATGTTCATTTGGAATGCTCTGATTGGATGGAAGTTCAAGCCTAGCAAGGTGTGATAGAATTGGCCTGTTATGTTCAGATTCAAATAAGCATGAACCACTAATTTGACAGGGAAGTGATACTTATAATGCAGCAAGCTGTTCTAATTGCTGTTGTGGTAGAGTTTTTCTATTTTCCTGTCAAATGCATTTATTGGTCCACTGAAAAATGAAAATAATGTTCCCTGTAACTTAGACTCTTATTGATCAAGGCATTTTAAAAATCATGGGTGTTAACTCCCCTCAAGTTATGACCCGTTGTCCCCTACAGAATAATGGTTGCATCTAATATTAAAATAAAGATGGCGGAGTATAGCGTTGATTCATCTCGTTCTACTCTGGATTACTTGGAGTCAATAAAGATCCTAGAAAGTTAGTATTTATATGCCTGTGTGTTTTTTGTTTGTTTGTTTTTTCACTGTCTTTGACTTTCCCAGTATGTTTGTTGCTGTTGACAACAATTCAGTCCTCTGCCAGGCTTCAGTCAATGTTTTTCTTCACTACCTACCCAACTCCTCGTCGGGCACTATGTAGCTGGTGTGGTATATTTATCACAGACAGTAGGGCAATTGTCACATTTAGTGCTCCAAGAAAATATTCTCTGTCCATGTGTATTTATATAAATAGATGCAGTTTCTTTGGCTTGAATAACGATCACTGGCTTCGTACATACAGGTATACTGGTTTACCTGTTTCTAGTTGAAATATAGCCAATCTTATTAACCAAGACAGTTGGACATTTGCCACATGTCACAACACTCATTTCCAAGTGCCATAGCTTGAAACAAGTAGTCAAATCTGATATTGGCTGGAGCTTTAGTTTATATGGACATGGTAAATGGCAAACTAGATGGTCAGAAAGTAATAAAAATAATCACAGCTTTACTCCACCCACCCCACTATGAAGTAAAAGGCTGTTTATAAGGCCATGTATGATGGTTTCATTTTTCTTATGGAAAACAATTTTAATTAAAAACTTCTATGCTCCTGTACCCAACCGTGGGGGTTCATCACACTAAACAACAGGTGTCACTATTACTAAGATAAATGTACTTTTTTTTCATTAAAATTACTGAATGCTTATACATATGTACTAAAACGTTAGTTAACATTTAATATCAGGCAATGCATTGGTTCATTACCCTGGCTACGTGTTAAAATGGTTATGAATTCATTTTGGATAAGTACGTACATAACCGACCAATCTTGGACTTTATTTCAATATGTTGGTCAGGGTTCTGACCCTGTGTATTTTTCGGTGGGTACCGTTTAATTTCATTACCCTGGCTACGTGTTAAAATGGTTATGAATTCACTCTGGATAAGTACGTACATAACCGACCAATCTTGGACTTTATTTCAATGTGTTGGTCAGGGTTCTGACCCTGTGTATTTTTCGGTGGGTACCGTTTAATTTCATTACCCTGGCTACGTGTTAAAATGGTTATGAATTCATTTTGGATAAGTACGTACATAACCGACCAATCTTGGACTTTATATTTCAATGTGTTGGTCAGGGTTCTGACCCTGTGTATTTTTCGGTGGGTACCGTTTAATTTCATTACCCTGGCTACGTGTTAAAATGGTTATGAATTCATTTTGGATAAGTACGTACATAACCGACCAATCTTGGACTTTATTTCAATATGTTGGTCAGGGTTCAGACCCTGTGTATTTTTCGGTGGGTACCGTTTAATTTCATTACCCTGGCTACGTGTTAAAATGGTTATGAATTCATTTTGGATAAGTACGTACATAACCGACCAATCTTGGACTTTATTTCAAATGCAGGTAAGGTACACCTACAGACATAACTGTGGACATTCAGTTCTTTTTATTTAGATCATGGCAATTTTTTGGTCAGAGCGCCCTCTAGTTTTGTGGAGAATCATGTTCATTTGGAATGCTCTGATTGGATGGAAGTTCAAGCCTAGCAAGGTGTGATAGAATTGGCCTGTTATGTTCAGATTCAAATAAGCATGAACCACTAATTTGACAGGGAAGTGATACTTATAATGCAGCAAGCTGTTCTAATTGCTGTTGTGGTAGAGTTTTTCTATTTTCCTGTCAAATGCATTTATTGGTCCACTGAAAAATGAAAATAATGTTCCCTGTAACTTAGACTCTTATTGATCAAGGCATTTTAAAAATCATGGGTGTTAACTCCCCTCAAGTTATGACCCGTTGTCCCCTACAGAATAATGGTTGCATCTAATATTAAAATAAAGATGGCGGAGTATAGCGTTGATTCATCTCGTTCTACTCTGGATTACTTGGAGTCAATAAAGATCCTAGAAAGTTAGTATTTATATGCCTGTGTGTTTTTTGTTTGTTTGTTTTTTCACTGTCTTTGACTTTCCCAGTATGTTTGTTGCTGTTGACAACAATTCAGTCCTCTGCCAGGCTTCAGTCAATGTTTTTCTTCACTACCTACCCAACTCCTCGTCGGGCACTATGTAGCTGGTGTGGTATATTTATCACAGACAGTAGGGCAATTGTCACATTTAGTGCTCCAAGAAAATATTCTCTGTCCATGTGTATTTATATAAATAGATGCAGTTTCTTTGGCTTGAATAACGATCACTGGCTTCGTACATACAGGTATACTGGTTTACCTGTTTCTAGTTGAAATATAGCCAATCTTATTAACCAAGACAGTTGGACATTTGCCACATGTCACAACACTCATTTCCAAGTGCCATAGCTTGAAACAAGTAGTCAAATCTGATATTGGCTGGAGCTTTAGTTTATATGGACATGGTAAATGGCAAACTAGATGGTCAGAAAGTAATAAAAATAATCACAGCTTTACTCCACCCACCCCACTATGAAGTAAAAGGCTGTTTATAAGGCCATGTATGATGGTTTCATTTTTCTTATGGAAAACAATTTTAATTAAAAACTTCTATGCTCCTGTACCCAACCGTGGGGGTTCATCACACTAAACAACAGGTGTCACTATTACTAAGATAAATGTACTTTTTTTTCATTAAAATTACTGAATGCTTATACATATGTACTAAAACGTTAGTTAACATTTAATATCAGGCAATGCATTGGTTCATTACCCTGGCTACGTGTTAAAATGGTTATGAATTCATTTTGGATAAGTACGTACATAACCGACCAATCTTGGACTTTATTTCAATATGTTGGTCAGGGTTCTGACCTGTGTATTTTTCGGTGGGTACCGTTTAATTCATTACCCTGGCTACGTGTTAAAATGGTTATGAATTCACTCTGGATAAGTACGTACATAACCGACCAATCTGTACTTTTATTTCAATGTTGGTCAGGGTTCTGACCCTGTGTATTTTTCGGTGGGTACCGTTTAATTTCATTACCCTGGCTACGTGTTAAAATGGTTATGAATTCATTTTGGATAAGTACGTACATAACCGACCAATCTTGGACTTTATATTTCAATGTGTTGGTCAGGGTTCTGACCCTGTGTATTTTTCGGTGGGTACCGTTTAATTTCATTACCCTGGCTACGTGTTAAAATGGTTATGAATTCATTTTGGATAAGTACGTACATAACCGACCAATCTTGGACTTTATTTCAATATGTTGGTCAGGGTTCAGACCCTGTGTATTTTTCGGTGGGTACCGTTTAATTTCATTACCCTGGCTACGTGTTAAAATGGTTATGAATTCATTTTGGATAAGTACGTACATAACCGACCAATCTTGGACTTTATTTCAAATGCAGGTAAGGTACACCTACAGACATAACTGTGGACATTCAGTTCTTTTTATTTAGATCATGGCAATTTTTTGGTCAGAGCGCCCTCTAGTTTTGTGGAGAATCATGTTCATTTGGAATGCTCTGATTGGATGGAAGTTCAAGCCTAGCAAGGTGTGATAGAATTGGCCTGTTATGTTCAGATTCAAATAAGCATGAACCACTAATTTGACAGGGAAGTGATACTTATAATGCAGCAAGCTGTTCTAATTGCTGTTGTGGTAGAGTTTTTCTATTTTCCTGTCAAATGCATTTATTGGTCCACTGAAAAAATGAAAATAATGTTCCCTGTAACTTAGACTCTTATTGATCAAGGCATTTTAAAAATCATGGGTGTTAACTCCCCTCAAGTTATGACCCGTTGTCCCCTACAGAATAATGGTTGCATCTAATATTAAAATAAAGATGGCGGAGTATAGCGTTGATTCATCTCGTTCTACTCTGGATTACTTGGAGTCAATAAAGATCCTAGAAAGTTAGTATTTATATGCCTGTGTGTTTTTTGTTTGTTTGTTTTTTCACTGTCTTTGACTTTCCCAGTATGTTTGTTGCTGTTGACAAACAATTCAGTCCTCTGCCAGGCTTCAGTCAATGTTTTTCTTCACTACCTACCCAACTCCTCGTCGGGCACTATGTAGCTGGTGTGGTATATTTATCACAGACAGTAGGGCAATTGTCACATTTAGTGCTCCAAGAAAATATTCTCTGTCCATGTGTATTTATATAAATAGATGCAGTTTCTTTGGCTTGAATAACGATCACTGGCTTCGTACATACAGGTATACTGGTTTACCTGTTTCTAGTTGAAATATAGCCAATCTTATTAACCAAGACAGTTGGACATTTGCCACATGTCACAACACTCATTTCCAAGTGCCATAGCTTGAAACAAGTAGTCAAATCTGATATTGGCTGGAGCTTTAGTTTATATGGACATGGTAAATGGCAAACTAGATGGTCAGAAAGTAATAAAAATAATCACAGCTTTACTCCACCCACCCCACTATGAAGTAAAAGGCTGTTTATAAGGCCATGTATGATGGTTTCATTTTTCTTATGGAAAACAATTTTAATTAAAAACTTCTATGCTCCTGTACCCAACCGTGGGGGTTCATCACACTAAACAACAGGTGTCACTATTACTAAGATAAATGTACTTTTTTTTTCATTAAAATTACTGAATGCTTATACATATGTACTAAAACGTTAGTTAACATTTAATATCAGGCAATGCATTGGTTCATTACCCTGGCTACGTGTTAAAATGGTTATGAATTCATTTTGGATAAGTACGTACATAACCGACCAATCTTGGACTTTATTTCAATATGTTGGTCAGGGTTCTGACCCTGTGTATTTTTCGGTGGGTACCGTTTAATTTCATTACCCTGGCTACGTGTTAAAATGGTTATGAATTCACTCTGGATAAGTACGTACATAACCGACCAATCTTGGACTTTATTTCAATGTGTTGGTCAGGGTTCTGACCCTGTGTATTTTTCGGTGGGTACCGTTTAATTTCATTACCCTGGCTACGTGTTAAAATGGTTATGAATTCATTTTGGATAAGTACGTACATAACCGACCAATCTTGGACTTTATATTTCAATGTGTTGGTCAGGGTTCTGACCCTGTGTATTTTTCGGTGGGTACCGTTTAATTTCATTACCCTGGCTACGTGTTAAAATGGTTATGAATTCATTTTGGATAAGTACGTACATAACCGACCAATCTTGGACTTTATTTCAATATGTTGGTCAGGGTTCAGACCCTGTGTATTTTTCGGTGGGTACCGTTTAATTTCATTACCCTGGCTACGTGTTAAAATGGTTATGAATTCATTTTGGATAAGTACGTACATAACCGACCAATCTTGGACTTTATTTCAAATGCAGGTAAGGTACACCTACAGACATAACTGTGGACATTCAGTTCTTTTTATTTAGATCATGGCAATTTTTTTGGTCAGAGCGCCCTCTAGTTTTGTGGAGAATCATGTTCATTTGGAATGCTCTGATTGGATGGAAGTTCAAGCCTAGCAAGGTGTGATAGAATTGGCCTGTTATGTTCAGATTCAAATAAGCATGAACCACTAATTTGACAGGGAAGTGATACTTATAATGCAGCAAGCTGTTCTAATTGCTGTTGTGGTAGAGTTTTTCTATTTTCCTGTCAAATGCATTTATTGGTCCACTGAAAAATGAAAATAATGTTCCCTGTAACTTAGACTCTTATTGATCAAGGCATTTTAAAAATCATGGGTGTTAACTCCCCTCAAGTTATGACCCGTTGTCCCCTACAGAATAATGGTTGCATCTAATATTAAAATAAAGATGGCGGAGTATAGCGTTGATTCATCTCGTTCTACTCTGGATTACTTGGAGTCAATAAAGATCCTAGAAAGTTAGTATTTATATGCCTGTGTGTTTTTTGTTTGTTTGTTTTTTCACTGTCTTTGACTTTCCCAGTATGTTTGTTGCTGTTGACAACAATTCAGTCCTCTGCCAGGCTTCAGTCAATGTTTTTCTTCACTACCTACCCAACTCCTCGTCGGGCACTATGTAGCTGGTGTGGTATATTTATCACAGACAGTAGGGCAATTGTCACATTTAGTGCTCCAAGAAAATATTCTCTGTCCATGTGTATTTATATAAATAGATGCAGTTTCTTTGGCTTGAATAACGATCACTGGCTTCGTACATACAGGTATACTGGTTTACCTGTTTCTAGTTGAAATATAGCCAATCTTATTAACCAAGGACAGTTGGACATTTGCCACATGTCACAACACTCATTTCCAAGTGCCATAGCTTGAAACAAGTAGTCAAATCTGATATTGGCTGGAGCTTTAGTTTATATGGACATGGTAAATGGCAAACTAGATGGTCAGAAAGTAATAAAAATAATCACAGCTTTACTCCACCCACCCCACTATGAAGTAAAAGGCTGTTTATAAGGCCATGTATGATGGTTTCATTTTTCTTATGGAAAACAATTTTAATTAAAAACTTCTATGCTCCTGTACCCAACCGTGGGGGTTCATCACACTAAACAACAGGTGTCACTATTACTAAGATAAATGTACTTTTTTTTTCATTAAAATTACTGAATGCTTATACATATGTACTAAAACGTTAGTTAACATTTAATATCAGGCAATGCATTGGTTCATTACCCTGGCTACGTGTTAAAATGGTTATGAATTCATTTTGGATAAGTACGTACATAACCGACCAATCTTGGACTTTATTTCAATATGTTGGTCAGGGTTCTGACCCTGTGTATTTTTCGGTGGGTACCGTTTAATTTCATTACCCTGGCTACGTGTTAAAATGGTTATGAATTCACTCTGGATAAGTACGTACATAACCGACCAATCTTGGACTTTATTTCAATGTGTTGGTCAGGGTTCTGACCCTGTGTATTTTTCGGTGGGTACCGTTTAATTTCATTACCCTGGCTACGTGTTAAAATGGTTATGAATTCATTTTGGATAAGTACGTACATAACCGACCAATCTTGGACTTTATATTTCAATGTGTTGGTCAGGGTTCTGACCCTGTGTATTTTTCGGTGGGTACCGTTTAATTTCATTACCCTGGCTACGTGTTAAAATGGTTATGAATTCATTTTGGATAAGTACGTACATAACCGACCAATCTTGGACTTTATTTCAATATGTTGGTCAGGGTTCAGACCCTGTGTATTTTTCGGTGGGTACCGTTTAATTTCATTACCCTGGCTACGTGTTAAAATGGTTATGAATTCATTTTGGATAAGTACGTACATAACCGACCAATCTTGGACTTTATTTCAAATGCAGGTAAGGTACACCTACAGACATAACTGTGGACATTCAGTTCTTTTTATTTAGATCATGGCAATTTTTTGGTCAGAGCGCCCTCTAGTTTTGTGGAGAATCATGTTCATTTGGAATGCTCTGATTGGATGGAAGTTCAAGCCTAGCAAGGTGTGATAGAATTGGCCTGTTATGTTCAGATTCAAATAAGCATGAACCACTAATTTGACAGGGAAGTGATACTTATAATGCAGCAAGCTGTTCTAATTGCTGTTGTGGTAGAGTTTTTTCTATTTTCCTGTCAAATGCATTTATTGGTCCACTGAAAAATGAAAATAATGTTCCCTGTAACTTAGACTCTTATTGATCAAGGCATTTTAAAAATCATGGGTGTTAACTCCCCTCAAGTTATGACCCGTTGTCCCCTACAGAATAATGGTTGCATCTAATATTAAAATAAAGATGGCGGAGTATAGCGTTGATTCATCTCGTTCTACTCTGGATTACTTGGAGTCAATAAAGATCCTAGAAAGTTAGTATTTATATGCCTGTGTGTTTTTTGTTTGTTTGTTTTTTTCACTGTCTTTGACTTTCCCAGTATGTTTGTTGCTGTTGACAACAATTCAGTCCTCTGCCAGGCTTCAGTCAATGTTTTTCTTCACTACCTACCCAACTCCTCGTCGGGCACTATGTAGCTGGTGTGGTATATTTATCACAGACAGTAGGGCAATTGTCACATTTAGTGCTCCAAGAAAATATTCTCTGTCCATGTGTATTTATATAAATAGATGCAGTTTCTTTGGCTTGAATAACGATCACTGGCTTCGTACATACAGGTATACTGGTTTACCTGTTTCTAGTTGAAATATAGCCAATCTTATTAACCAAGACAGTTGGACATTTGCCACATGTCACAACACTCATTTCCAAGTGCCATAGCTTGAAACAAGTAGTCAAATCTGATATTGGCTGGAGCTTTAGTTTATATGGACATGGTAAATGGCAAACTAGATGGTCAGAAAGTAATAAAAATAATCACAGCTTTACTCCACCCACCCCACTATGAAGTAAAAGGCTGTTTATAAGGCCATGTATGATGGTTTCATTTTTCTTATGGAAAACAATTTTAATTAAAAACTTCTATGCTCCTGTACCCAACCGTGGGGGTTCATCACACTAAACAACAGGTGTCACTATTACTAAGATAAATGTACTTTTTTTTTCATTAAAATTACTGAATGCTTATACATATGTACTAAAACGTTAGTTAACATTTAATATCAGGCAATGCATTGGTTCATTACCCTGGCTACGTGTTAAAATGGTTATGAATTCATTTTGGATAAGTACGTACATAACCGACCAATCTTGGACTTTATTTCAATATGTTGGTCAGGGTTCTGACCCTGTGTATTTTTCGGTGGGTACCGTTTAATTTCATTACCCTGGCTACGTGTTAAAATGGTTATGAATTCACTCTGGATAAGTACGTACATAACCGACCAATCTTGGACTTTATTTCAATGTGTTGGTCAGGGTTCTGACCCTGTGTATTTTTCGGTGGGTACCGTTTAATTTCATTACCCTGGCTACGTGTTAAAATGGTTATGAATTCATTTTGGATAAGTACGTACATAACCGACCAATCTTGGACTTTATATTTCAATGTGTTGGTCAGGGTTCTGACCCTGTGTATTTTTCGGTGGGTACCGTTTAATTTCATTACCCTGGCTACGTGTTAAAATGGTTATGAATTCATTTTGGATAAGTACGTACATAACCGACCAATCTTGGACTTTATTTCAATATGTTGGTCAGGGTTCAGACCCTGTGTATTTTTCGGTGGGTACCGTTTAATTTCATTACCCTGGCTACGTGTTAAAATGGTTATGAATTCATTTTGGATAAGTACGTACATAACCGACCAATCTTGGACTTTATTTCAAATGCAGGTAAGGTACACCTACAGACATAACTGTGGACATTCAGTTCTTTTTATTTAGATCATGGCAATTTTTTGGTCAGAGCGCCCTCTAGTTTTGTGGAGAATCATGTTCATTTGGAATGCTCTGATTGGATGGAAGTTCAAGCCTAGCAAGGTGTGATAGAATTGGCCTGTTATGTTCAGATTCAAATAAGCATGAACCACTAATTTGACAGGGAAGTGATACTTATAATGCAGCAAGCTGTTCTAATTGCTGTTGTGGTAGAGTTTTTCTATTTTCCTGTCAAATGCATTTATTGGTCCACTGAAAAATGAAAATAATGTTCCCTGTAACTTAGACTCTTATTGATCAAGGCATTTTAAAAATCATGGGTGTTAACTCCCCTCAAGTTATGACCCGTTGTCCCCTACAGAATAATGGTTTGCATCTAATATTAAAATAAAGATGGCGGAGTATAGCGTTGATTCATCTCGTTCT
>NW_028188809.1:0-27550 GCF_978046115.1 Saccoglossus kowalevskii | reverse complement strand
GTGGGGTGGGTGGAGTAAAGCTGTGATTATTTTTATTACTTTCTGACCATCTAGTTTGCCATTTACCATGTCCATATAAACTAAAGCTCCAGCCAATATCAGATTTGACTACTTGTTTCAAGCTATGGCACTTGGAAATGAGTGTTGTGACATGTGGCAAATGTCCAACTGTCTTGGTTAATAAGATTGGCTATATTTCAACTAGAAACAGGTAAACCAGTATACCTGTATGTACGAAGCCAGTGATCGTTATTCAAGCCAAAGAAACTGCATCTATTTATATAAATACACATGGACAGAGAATATTTTCTTGGAGCACTAAATGTGACAATTGCCCTACTGTCTGTGATAAATATACCACACCAGCTACATAGTGCCCGACGAGGAGTTGGGTAGGTAGTGAAGAAAAACATTGACTGAAGCCTGGCAGAGGACTGAATTGTTGTCAACAGCAACAAACATACTGGGAAAGTCAAAGACAGTGAAAAAACAAACAAACAAAAAACACACAGGCATATAAATACTAACTTTCTAGGATCTTTATTGACTCCAAGTAATCCAGAGTAGAACGAGATGAATCAACGCTATACTCCGCCATCTTTATTTTAATATTAGATGCAACCATTATTCTGTAGGGGACAACGGGTCATAACTTGAGGGAGTTAACACCCATGATTTTTAAAATGCCTTGATCAATAAGAGTCTAAGTTACAGGGAACATTATTTTCATTTTTCAGTGGACCAATAAATGCATTTGACAGGAAAATAGAAAAACTCTACCACAACAGCAATTAGAACAGCTTGCTGCATTATAAGTATCACTTCCCTGTCAAATTAGTGGTTCATGCTTATTTGAATCTGAACATAACAGGCCAATTCTATCACACCTTGCTAGGCTTGAACTTCCATCCAATCAGAGCATTCCAAATGAACATGATTCTCCACAAAACTAGAGGGCGCTCTGACCAAAAAATTGCCATGATCTAAATAAAAAGAACTGAATGTCCACAGTTATGTCTGTAGGTGTACCTTACCTGCATGCAAAATAAAGTCCAAGATTGGTCGGTTATGTACGTACTTATCCAAAATGAATTCATACCCATTTTAACACGTAGCCAGGGTGGTGAAATTAAACGGTACCCACCGAAAAATACACAGGGTCAGAACCCTGACCAACACATTGAAATAAAGTCCAAGATTGGTCGGTTATGTACGTACTTATCCAAAATGAATTCATACCCATTTTAACACGTAGCCAGGGTGGTGAAATTAAACGGTACCCACCGAAAAATACACAGGGTCAGAACCCTGACCAACATATTGAAATAAAGTCCAAGATTGGTCGGTTACGTACGTACTTATCCAGAGTGAATTCATAACCATTTTAACACGTAGCCAGGGTAATGAACCAATGCATTGCCTGATATTAAATGTTAACTAACGTTTTAGTACATATGTATAAGCATTCAGTAATTTTAATGAAAAAAAAGTACATTTATCTTAGTAATAGTGACACCTGTTGTTTAGTGTGATGAACCCCCACGGTTGGGTACAGGAGCATAGAAGTTTTTAATTAAAATTGTTTTCCATAAGAAAAATGAAACCATCATACATGGCCTTATAAACAGCCTTTTACTTCATAGTGGGGTGGGTGGAGTAAAGCTGTGATTATTTTTATTACTTTCTGACCATCTAGTTTGCCATTTACCATGTCCATATAAACTAAAGCTCCAGCCAATATCAGATTTGACTACTTGTTTCAAGCTATGGCACTTGGAAATGAGTGTTGTGACATGTGGCAAATGTCCAACTGTCTTGGTTAATAAGATTGGCTATATTTCAACTAGAAACAGGTAAACCAGTATACCTGTATGTACGAAGCCAGTGATCGTTATTCAAGCCAAAGAAACTGCATCTATTTATATAAATACACATGGACAGAGAATATTTTCTTGGAGCACTAAATGTGACAATTGCCCTACTGTCTGTGATAAATATACCACACCAGCTACATAGTGCCCGACGAGGAGTTGGGTAGGTAGTGAAGAAAAACATTGACTGAAGCCTGGCAGAGGACTGAATTGTTGTCAACAGCAACAAACATACTGGGAAAGTCAAAGACAGTGAAAAAACAAACAAACAAAAAACACACAGGCATATAAATACTAACTTTCTAGGATCTTTATTGACTCCAAGTAATCCAGAGTAGAACGAGATGAATCAACGCTATACTCCGCCATCTTTATTTTAATATTAGATGCAACCATTATTCTGTAGGGGACAACGGGTCATAACTTGAGGGGAGTTAACACCCATGATTTTTAAAATGCCTTGATCAATAAGAGTCTAAGTTACAGGGAACATTATTTTCATTTTTCAGTGGACCAATAAATGCATTTGACAGGAAAATAGAAAAACTCTACCACAACAGCAATTAGAACAGCTTGCTGCATTATAAGTATCACTTCCCTGTCAAATTAGTGGTTCATGCTTATTTGAATCTGAACATAACAGGCCAATTCTATCACACCTTGCTAGGCTTGAACTTCCATCCAATCAGAGCATTCCAAATGAACATGATTCTCCACAAAACTAGAGGGCGCTCTGACCAAAAAATTGCCATGATCTAAATAAAAAGAACTGAATGTCCACAGTTATGTCTGTAGGTGTACCTTACCTGCATGCAAAATAAAGTCCAAGATTGGTCGGTTATGTACGTACTTATCCAAAATGAATTCATACCCATTTTAACACGTAGCCAGGGTGGTGAAATTAAACGGTACCCACCGAAAAATACACAGGGTCAGAACCCTGACCAACACATTGAAATAAAGTCCAAGATTGGTCGGTTATGTACGTACTTATCCAAAATGAATTCATACCCATTTTAACACGTAGCCAGGGTGGTGAAATTAAACGGTACCCACCGAAAAATACACAGGGTCAGAACCCTGACCAACACATTGAAATAAAGTCCAAGATTGGTCGGTTATGTACGTACTTATCCAAAATGAATTCATACCCATTTTAACACGTAGCCAGGGTGGTGAAATTAAACGGTACCCACCGAAAAATACACAGGGTCAGAACCCTGACCAACACATTGAAATAAAGTCCAAGATTGGTCGGTTATGTACGTACTTATCCAAAATGAATTCATACCCATTTTAACACGTAGCCAGGGTGGTGAAATTAAACGGTACCCACCGAAAAATACACAGGGTCAGAACCCTGACCAACACATTGAAATAAAGTCCAAGATTGGTCGGTTATGTACGTACTTATCCAAAATGAATTCATAACCATTTTAACACGTAGCCAGGGTAATGAAATTAAACGGTACCCACCGAAAAATACACAGGGTCAGAACCCTGACCAACATATTGAAATAAAGTCCAAGATTGGTCGGTTACGTACGTAACTTATCCAAAATGAATTCATAACCATTTTAACACGTAGCCAGGGTAATGAAATTAAACGGTACCCACCGAAAAATACACAGGGTCTGAACCCTGACCAACATATTGAAATAAAGTCCAAGATTGGTCGGTTATGTACGTACTTATCCAGAGTGAATTCATAACCATTTTAACACGTAGCCAGGGTAATGAAATTAAACGGTACCCACCGAAAAATACACAGGGTCAGAACCCTGACCAACATATTGAAATAAAGTCCAAGATTGGTCGGTTACGTACGTAACTTATCCAAAATGAATTCATAACCATTTTAACACGTAGCCAGGGTAATGAAATTAAACGGTACCCACCGAAAAATACACAGGGTCTGAACCCTGACCAACATATTGAAATAAAGTCCAAGATTGGTCGGTTATGTACGTACTTATCCAGAGTGAATTCATAACCATTTTAACACGTAGCCAGGGTAATGAAATTAAACGGTACCCACCGAAAAATACACAGGGTCAGAACCCTGACCAACATATTGAAATAAAGTCCAAGATTGGTCGGTTACGTACGTAACTTATCCAAAATGAATTCATAACCATTTTAACACGTAGCCAGGGTAATGAAATTAAACGGTACCCACCGAAAAATACACAGGGTCTGAACCCTGACCAACATATTGAAATAAAGTCCAAGATTGGTCGGTTATGTACGTACTTATCCAGAGTGAATTCATAACCATTTTAACACGTAGCCAGGGTAATGAAATTAAACGGTACCCACCGAAAAATACACAGGGTCAGAACCCTGACCAACATATTGAAATAAAGTCCAAGATTGGTCGGTTACGTACGTACTTATCCAGAGTGAATTCATAACCATTTTAACACGTAGCCAGGGTAATGAACCAATGCATTGCCTGATATTAAATGTTAACTAACGTTTTAGTACATATGTATAAGCATTATGTCCACAGTTATGTCTGTAGGTGTACCTTACCTGCATGCAAAATAAAGTCCAAGATTGGTCGGTTATGTACGTACTTATCCAAAATGAATTCATACCCATTTTAACACGTAGCCAGGGTGGTGAAATTAAACGGTACCCACCGAAAAATACACAGGGTCAGAACCCTGACCAACATATTGAAATAAAGTCCAAGATTGGTCGGTTACGTACGTAACTTATCCAAAATGAATTCATAACCATTTTAACACGTAGCCAGGGTAATGAACCAATGCATTGCCTGATATTAAATGTTAACTAACGTTTTAGTACATATGTATAAGCATTCAGTAATTTTAATGAAAAAAAAGTACATTTATCTTAGTAATAGTGACACCTGTTGTTTAGTGTGATGAACCCCCACGGTTGGGTACAGGAGCATAGAAGTTTTTAATTAAAATTGTTTTCCATAAGAAAAATGAAACCATCATACATGGCCTTATAAACAGCCTTTTACTTCATAGTGGGGTGGGTGGAGTAAAGCTGTGATTATTTTTATTACTTTCTGACCATCTAGTTTGCCATTTACCATGTCCATATAAACTAAAGCTCCAGCCAATATCAGATTTGACTACTTGTTTCAAGCTATGGCACTTGGAAATGAGTGTTGTGACATGTGGCAAATGTCCAACTGTCTTGGTTAATAAGATTGGCTATATTTCAACTAGAAACAGGTAAACCAGTATACCTGTATGTACGAAGCCAGTGATCGTTATTCAAGCCAAAGAAACTGCATCTATTTATATAAATACACATGGACAGAGAATATTTTCTTGGAGCACTAAATGTGACAATTGCCCTACTGTCTGTGATAAATATACCACACCAGCTACATAGTGCCCGACGAGGAGTTGGGTAGGTAGTGAAGAAAAACATTGACTGAAGCCTGGCAGAGGACTGAATTGTTGTCAACAGCAACAAACATACTGGGAAAGTCAAAGACAGTGAAAAAACAAACAAACAAAAAACACACAGGCATATAAATACTAACTTTCTAGGATCTTTATTGACTCCAAGTAATCCAGAGTAGAACGAGATGAATCAACGCTATACTCCGCCATCTTTATTTTAATATTAGATGCAACCATTATTCTGTAGGGGACAACGGGTCATAACTTGAGGGGAGTTAACACCCATGATTTTTAAAATGCCTTGATCAATAAGAGTCTAAGTTACAGGGAACATTATTTTCATTTTTCAGTGGACCAATAAATGCATTTGACAGGAAAATAGAAAAACTCTACCACAACAGCAATTAGAACAGCTTGCTGCATTATAAGTATCACTTCCCTGTCAAATTAGTGGTTCATGCTTATTTGAATCTGAACATAACAGGCCAATTCTATCACACCTTGCTAGGCTTGAACTTCCATCCAATCAGAGCATTCCAAATGAACATGATTCTCCACAAAACTAGAGGGCGCTCTGACCAAAAAATTGCCATGATCTAAATAAAAAGAACTGAATGTCCACAGTTATGTCTGTAGGTGTACCTTACCTGCATGCAAAATAAAGTCCAAGATTGGTCGGTTATGTACGTACTTATCCAAAATGAATTCATACCCATTTTAACACGTAGCCAGGGTGGTGAAATTAAACGGTACCCACCGAAAAATACACAGGGTCAGAACCCTGACCAACACATTGAAATAAAGTCCAAGATTGGTCGGTTATGTACGTACTTATCCAAAATGAATTCATACCCATTTTAACACGTAGCCAGGGTGGTGAAATTAAACGGTACCCACCGAAAAATACACAGGGTCAGAACCCTGACCAACATATTGAAATAAAGTCCAAGATTGGTCGGTTACGTACGTACTTATCCAGAGTGAATTCATAACCATTTTAACACGTAGCCAGGGTAATGAACCAATGCATTGCCTGATATTAAATGTTAACTAACGTTTTAGTACATATGTATAAGCATTCAGTAATTTTAATGAAAAAAAAGTACATTTATCTTAGTAATAGTGACACCTGTTGTTTAGTGTGATGAACCCCCACGGTTGGGTACAGGAGCATAGAAGTTTTTAATTAAAATTGTTTTCCATAAGAAAAATGAAACCATCATACATGGCCTTATAAACAGCCTTTTACTTCATAGTGGGGTGGGTGGAGTAAAGCTGTGATTATTTTTATTACTTTCTGACCATCTAGTTTGCCATTTACCATGTCCATATAAACTAAAGCTCCAGCCAATATCAGATTTGACTACTTGTTTCAAGCTATGGCACTTGGAAATGAGTGTTGTGACATGTGGCAAATGTCCAACTGTCTTGGTTAATAAGATTGGCTATATTTCAACTAGAAACAGGTAAACCAGTATACCTGTATGTACGAAGCCAGTGATCGTTATTCAAGCCAAAGAAACTGCATCTATTTATATAAATACACATGGACAGAGAATATTTTCTTGGAGCACTAAATGTGACAATTGCCCTACTGTCTGTGATAAATATACCACACCAGCTACATAGTGCCCGACGAGGAGTTGGGTAGGTAGTGAAGAAAAACATTGACTGAAGCCTGGCAGAGGACTGAATTGTTGTCAACAGCAACAAACATACTGGGAAAGTCAAAGACAGTGAAAAAACAAACAAACAAAAAACACACAGGCATATAAATACTAACTTTCTAGGATCTTTATTGACTCCAAGTAATCCAGAGTAGAACGAGATGAATCAACGCTATACTCCGCCATCTTTATTTTAATATTAGATGCAACCATTATTCTGTAGGGGACAACGGGTCATAACTTGAGGGGAGTTAACACCCATGATTTTTAAAATGCCTTGATCAATAAGAGTCTAAGTTACAGGGAACATTATTTTCATTTTTCAGTGGACCAATAAATGCATTTGACAGGAAAATAGAAAAACTCTACCACAACAGCAATTAGAACAGCTTGCTGCATTATAAGTATCACTTCCCTGTCAAATTAGTGGTTCATGCTTATTTGAATCTGAACATAACAGGCCAATTCTATCACACCTTGCTAGGCTTGAACTTCCATCCAATCAGAGCATTCCAAATGAACATGATTCTCCACAAAACTAGAGGGCGCTCTGACCAAAAAATTGCCATGATCTAAATAAAAAGAACTGAATGTCCACAGTTATGTCTGTAGGTGTACCTTACCTGCATGCAAAATAAAGTCCAAGATTGGTCGGTTATGTACGTACTTATCCAAAATGAATTCATACCCATTTTAACACGTAGCCAGGGTGGTGAAATTAAACGGTACCCACCGAAAAATACACAGGGTCAGAACCCTGACCAACACATTGAAATAAAGTCCAAGATTGGTCGGTTATGTACGTACTTATCCAAAATGAATTCATACCCATTTTAACACGTAGCCAGGGTGGTGAAATTAAACGGTACCCACCGAAAAATACACAGGGTCAGAACCCTGACCAACATATTGAAATAAAGTCCAAGATTGGTCGGTTACGTACGTACTTATCCAGAGTGAATTCATAACCATTTTAACACGTAGCCAGGGTAATGAACCAATGCATTGCCTGATATTAAATGTTAACTAACGTTTTAGTACATATGTATAAGCATTCAGTAATTTTAATGAAAAAAAAGTACATTTATCTTAGTAATAGTGACACCTGTTGTTTAGTGTGATGAACCCCCACGGTTGGGTACAGGAGCATAGAAGTTTTTAATTAAAATTGTTTTCCATAAGAAAAATGAAACCATCATACATGGCCTTATAAACAGCCTTTTACTTCATAGTGGGGTGGGTGGAGTAAAGCTGTGATTATTTTTATTACTTTCTGACCATCTAGTTTGCCATTTACCATGTCCATATAAACTAAAGCTCCAGCCAATATCAGATTTGACTACTTGTTTCAAGCTATGGCACTTGGAAATGAGTGTTGTGACATGTGGCAAATGTCCAACTGTCTTGGTTAATAAGATTGGCTATATTTCAACTAGAAACAGGTAAACCAGTATACCTGTATGTACGAAGCCAGTGATCGTTATTCAAGCCAAAGAAACTGCATCTATTTATATAAATACACATGGACAGAGAATATTTTCTTGGAGCACTAAATGTGACAATTGCCCTACTGTCTGTGATAAATATACCACACCAGCTACATAGTGCCCGACGAGGAGTTGGGTAGGTAGTGAAGAAAAACATTGACTGAAGCCTGGCAGAGGACTGAATTGTTGTCAACAGCAACAAACATACTGGGAAAGTCAAAGACAGTGAAAAAACAAACAAACAAAAAACACACAGGCATATAAATACTAACTTTCTAGGATCTTTATTGACTCCAAGTAATCCAGAGTAGAACGAGATGAATCAACGCTATACTCCGCCATCTTTATTTTAATATTAGATGCAACCATTATTCTGTAGGGGACAACGGGTCATAACTTGAGGGGAGTTAACACCCATGATTTTTAAAATGCCTTGATCAATAAGAGTCTAAGTTACAGGGAACATTATTTTCATTTTTCAGTGGACCAATAAATGCATTTGACAGGAAAATAGAAAAACTCTACCACAACAGCAATTAGAACAGCTTGCTGCATTATAAGTATCACTTCCCTGTCAAATTAGTGGTTCATGCTTATTTGAATCTGAACATAACAGGCCAATTCTATCACACCTTGCTAGGCTTGAACTTCCATCCAATCAGAGCATTCCAAATGAACATGATTCTCCACAAAACTAGAGGGCGCTCTGACCAAAAAATTGCCATGATCTAAATAAAAAGAACTGAATGTCCACAGTTATGTCTGTAGGTGTACCTTACCTGCATGCAAAATAAAGTCCAAGATTGGTCGGTTATGTACGTACTTATCCAAAATGAATTCATACCCATTTTAACACGTAGCCAGGGTGGTGAAATTAAACGGTACCCACCGAAAAATACACAGGGTCAGAACCCTGACCAACACATTGAAATAAAGTCCAAGATTGGTCGGTTATGTACGTACTTATCCAAAATGAATTCATACCCATTTTAACACGTAGCCAGGGTGGTGAAATTAAACGGTACCCACCGAAAAATACACAGGGTCAGAACCCTGACCAACACATTGAAATAAAGTCCAAGATTGGTCGGTTATGTACGTACTTATCCAAAATGAATTCATACCCATTTTAACACGTAGCCAGGGTGGTGAAATTAAACGGTACCCACCGAAAAATACACAGGGTCAGAACCCTGACCAACACATTGAAATAAAGTCCAAGATTGGTCGGTTATGTACGTACTTATCCAAAATGAATTCATACCCATTTTAACACGTAGCCAGGGTGGTGAAATTAAACGGTACCCACCGAAAAATACACAGGGTCAGAACCCTGACCAACACATTGAAATAAAGTCCAAGATTGGTCGGTTATGTACGTACTTATCCAAAATGAATTCATACCCATTTTAACACGTAGCCAGGGTGGTGAAATTAAACGGTACCCACCGAAAAATACACAGGGTCAGAACCCTGACCAACATATTGAAATAAAGTCCAAGATTGGTCGGTTACGTACGTACTTATCCAGAGTGAATTCATAACCATTTTAACACGTAGCCAGGGTAATGAACCAATGCATTGCCTGATATTAAATGTTAACTAACGTTTTAGTACATATGTATAAGCATTCAGTAATTTTAATGAAAAAAAAGTACATTTATCTTAGTAATAGTGACACCTGTTGTTTAGTGTGATGAACCCCCACGGTTGGGTACAGGAGCATAGAAGTTTTTAATTAAAATTGTTTTCCATAAGAAAAATGAAACCATCATACATGGCCTTATAAACAGCCTTTTACTTCATAGTGGGGTGGGTGGAGTAAAGCTGTGATTATTTTTATTACTTTCTGACCATCTAGTTTGCCATTTACCATGTCCATATAAACTAAAGCTCCAGCCAATATCAGATTTGACTACTTGTTTCAAGCTATGGCACTTGGAAATGAGTGTTGTGACATGTGGCAAATGTCCAACTGTCTTGGTTAATAAGATTGGCTATATTTCAACTAGAAACAGGTAAACCAGTATACCTGTATGTACGAAGCCAGTGATCGTTATTCAAGCCAAAGAAACTGCATCTATTTATATAAATACACATGGACAGAGAATATTTTCTTGGAGCACTAAATGTGACAATTGCCCTACTGTCTGTGATAAATATACCACACCAGCTACATAGTGCCCGACGAGGAGTTGGGTAGGTAGTGAAGAAAAACATTGACTGAAGCCTGGCAGAGGACTGAATTGTTGTCAACAGCAACAAACATACTGGGAAAGTCAAAGACAGTGAAAAAACAAACAAACAAAAAACACACAGGCATATAAATACTAACTTTCTAGGATCTTTATTGACTCCAAGTAATCCAGAGTAGAACGAGATGAATCAACGCTATACTCCGCCATCTTTATTTTAATATTAGATGCAACCATTATTCTGTAGGGGACAACGGGTCATAACTTGAGGGGAGTTAACACCCATGATTTTTAAAATGCCTTGATCAATAAGAGTCTAAGTTACAGGGAACATTATTTTCATTTTTCAGTGGACCAATAAATGCATTTGACAGGAAAATAGAAAAACTCTACCACAACAGCAATTAGAACAGCTTGCTGCATTATAAGTATCACTTCCCTGTCAAATTAGTGGTTCATGCTTATTTGAATCTGAACATAACAGGCCAATTCTATCACACCTTGCTAGGCTTGAACTTCCATCCAATCAGAGCATTCCAAATGAACATGATTCTCCACAAAACTAGAGGGCGCTCTGACCAAAAAATTGCCATGATCTAAATAAAAAGAACTGAATGTCCACAGTTATGTCTGTAGGTGTACCTTACCTGCATGCAAAATAAAGTCCAAGATTGGTCGGTTATGTACGTACTTATCCAAAATGAATTCATACCCATTTTAACACGTAGCCAGGGTGGTGAAATTAAACGGTACCCACCGAAAAATACACAGGGTCAGAACCCTGACCAACACATTGAAATAAAGTCCAAGATTGGTCGGTTATGTACGTACTTATCCAAAATGAATTCATACCCATTTTAACACGTAGCCAGGGTGGTGAAATTAAACGGTACCCACCGAAAAATACACAGGGTCAGAACCCTGACCAACACATTGAAATAAAGTCCAAGATTGGTCGGTTATGTACGTACTTATCCAAAATGAATTCATAACCATTTTAACACGTAGCCAGGGTAATGAAATTAAACGGTACCCACCGAAAAATACACAGGGTCAGAACCCTGACCAACATATTGAAATAAAGTCCAAGATTGGTCGGTTATGTACGTACTTATCCAGAGTGAATTCATAACCATTTTAACACGTAGCCAGGGTAATGAAATTAAACGGTACCCACCGAAAAATACACAGGGTCAGAACCCTGACCAACATATTGAAATAAAGTCCAAGATTGGTCGGTTACGTACGTAACTTATCCAAAATGAATTCATAACCATTTTAACACGTAGCCAGGGTGGTGAAATTAAACGGTACCCACCGAAAAATACACAGGGTCAGAACCCTGACCAACACATTGAAATAAAGTCCAAGATTGGTCGGTTATGTACGTACTTATCCAAAATGAATTCATACCCATTTTAACACGTAGCCAGGGTGGTGAAATTAAACGGTACCCACCGAAAAATACACAGGGTCAGAACCCTGACCAACACATTGAAATAAAGTCCAAGATTGGTCGGTTATGTACGTACTTATCCAAAATGAATTCATACCCATTTTAACACGTAGCCAGGGTGGTGAAATTAAACGGTACCCACCGAAAAATACACAGGGTCAGAACCCTGACCAACACATTGAAATAAAGTCCAAGATTGGTCGGTTATGTACGTACTTATCCAAAATGAATTCATAACCATTTTAACACGTAGCCAGGGTAATGAAATTAAACGGTACCCACCGAAAAATACACAGGGTCAGAACCCTGACCAACATATTGAAATAAAGTCCAAGATTGGTCGGTTACGTACGTAACTTATCCAAAATGAATTCATAACCATTTTAACACGTAGCCAGGGTAATGAAATTAAACGGTACCCACCGAAAAATACACAGGGTCTGAACCCTGACCAACATATTGAAATAAAGTCCAAGATTGGTCGGTTATGTACGTACTTATCCAGAGTGAATTCATAACCATTTTAACACGTAGCCAGGGTAATGAAATTAAACGGTACCCACCGAAAAATACACAGGGTCAGAACCCTGACCAACATATTGAAATAAAGTCCAAGATTGGTCGGTTACGTACGTAACTTATCCAAAATGAATTCATAACCATTTTAACACGTAGCCAGGGTAATGAAATTAAACGGTACCCACCGAAAAATACACAGGGTCTGAACCCTGACCAACATATTGAAATAAAGTCCAAGATTGGTCGGTTATGTACGTACTTATCCAGAGTGAATTCATAACCATTTTAACACGTAGCCAGGGTAATGAAATTAAACGGTACCCACCGAAAAATACACAGGGTCAGAACCCTGACCAACATATTGAAATAAAGTCCAAGATTGGTCGGTTACGTACGTACTTATCCAGAGTGAATTCATAACCATTTTAACACGTAGCCAGGGTAATGAACCAATGCATTGCCTGATATTAAATGTTAACTAACGTTTTAGTACATATGTATAAGCATTATGTCCACAGTTATGTCTGTAGGTGTACCTTACCTGCATGCAAAATAAAGTCCAAGATTGGTCGGTTATGTACGTACTTATCCAAAATGAATTCATACCCATTTTAACACGTAGCCAGGGTGGTGAAATTAAACGGTACCCACCGAAAAATACACAGGGTCAGAACCCTGACCAACATATTGAAATAAAGTCCAAGATTGGTCGGTTACGTACGTAACTTATCCAAAATGAATTCATAACCATTTTAACACGTAGCCAGGGTAATGAAATTAAACGGTACCCACCGAAAAATACACAGGGTCTGAACCCTGACCAACATATTGAAATAAAGTCCAAGATTGGTCGGTTATGTACGTACTTATCCAGAGTGAATTCATAACCATTTTAACACGTAGCCAGGGTAATGAAATTAAACGGTACCCACCGAAAAATACACAGGGTCAGAACCCTGACCAACATATTGAAATAAAGTCCAAGATTGGTCGGTTACGTACGTAACTTATCCAAAATGAATTCATAACCATTTTAACACGTAGCCAGGGTGGTGAAATTAAACGGTACCCACCGAAAAATACACAGGGTCAGAACCCTGACCAACACATTGAAATAAAGTCCAAGATTGGTCGGTTATGTACGTACTTATCCAAAATGAATTCATACCCATTTTAACACGTAGCCAGGGTGGTGAAATTAAACGGTACCCACCGAAAAATACACAGGGTCAGAACCCTGACCAACACATTGAAATAAAGTCCAAGATTGGTCGGTTATGTACGTACTTATCCAAAATGAATTCATACCCATTTTAACACGTAGCCAGGGTGGTGAAATTAAACGGTACCCACCGAAAAATACACAGGGTCAGAACCCTGACCAACACATTGAAATAAAGTCCAAGATTGGTCGGTTATGTACGTACTTATCCAAAATGAATTCATAACCATTTTAACACGTAGCCAGGGTAATGAAATTAAACGGTACCCACCGAAAAATACACAGGGTCAGAACCCTGACCAACATATTGAAATAAAGTCCAAGATTGGTCGGTTACGTACGTAACTTATCCAAAATGAATTCATAACCATTTTAACACGTAGCCAGGGTAATGAAATTAAACGGTACCCACCGAAAAATACACAGGGTCTGAACCCTGACCAACATATTGAAATAAAGTCCAAGATTGGTCGGTTATGTACGTACTTATCCAGAGTGAATTCATAACCATTTTAACACGTAGCCAGGGTAATGAAATTAAACGGTACCCACCGAAAAATACACAGGGTCAGAACCCTGACCAACATATTGAAATAAAGTCCAAGATTGGTCGGTTACGTACGTAACTTATCCAAAATGAATTCATAACCATTTTAACACGTAGCCAGGGTAATGAAATTAAACGGTACCCACCGAAAAATACACAGGGTCTGAACCCTGACCAACATATTGAAATAAAGTCCAAGATTGGTCGGTTATGTACGTACTTATCCAGAGTGAATTCATAACCATTTTAACACGTAGCCAGGGTAATGAAATTAAACGGTACCCACCGAAAAATACACAGGGTCAGAACCCTGACCAACATATTGAAATAAAGTCCAAGATTGGTCGGTTACGTACGTAACTTATCCAAAATGAATTCATAACCATTTTAACACGTAGCCAGGGTAATGAAATTAAACGGTACCCACCGAAAAATACACAGGGTCTGAACCCTGACCAACATATTGAAATAAAGTCCAAGATTGGTCGGTTATGTACGTACTTATCCAGAGTGAATTCATAACCATTTTAACACGTAGCCAGGGTAATGAAATTAAACGGTACCCACCGAAAAATACACAGGGTCAGAACCCTGACCAACATATTGAAATAAAGTCCAAGATTGGTCGGTTACGTACGTACTTATCCAGAGTGAATTCATAACCATTTTAACACGTAGCCAGGGTAATGAACCAATGCATTGCCTGATATTAAATGTTAACTAACGTTTTAGTACATATGTATAAGCATTATGTCCACAGTTATGTCTGTAGGTGTACCTTACCTGCATGCAAAATAAAGTCCAAGATTGGTCGGTTATGTACGTACTTATCCAAAATGAATTCATACCCATTTTAACACGTAGCCAGGGTGGTGAAATTAAACGGTACCCACCGAAAAATACACAGGGTCAGAACCCTGACCAACATATTGAAATAAAGTCCAAGATTGGTCGGTTACGTACGTAACTTATCCAAAATGAATTCATAACCATTTTAACACGTAGCCAGGGTAATGAACCAATGCATTGCCTGATATTAAATGTTAACTAACGTTTTAGTACATATGTATAAGCATTCAGTAATTTTAATGAAAAAAAAGTACATTTATCTTAGTAATAGTGACACCTGTTGTTTAGTGTGATGAACCCCCACGGTTGGGTACAGGAGCATAGAAGTTTTTAATTAAAATTGTTTTCCATAAGAAAAATGAAACCATCATACATGGCCTTATAAACAGCCTTTTACTTCATAGTGGGGTGGGTGGAGTAAAGCTGTGATTATTTTTATTACTTTCTGACCATCTAGTTTGCCATTTACCATGTCCATATAAACTAAAGCTCCAGCCAATATCAGATTTGACTACTTGTTTCAAGCTATGGCACTTGGAAATGAGTGTTGTGACATGTGGCAAATGTCCAACTGTCTTGGTTAATAAGATTGGCTATATTTCAACTAGAAACAGGTAAACCAGTATACCTGTATGTACGAAGCCAGTGATCGTTATTCAAGCCAAAGAAACTGCATCTATTTATATAAATACACATGGACAGAGAATATTTTCTTGGAGCACTAAATGTGACAATTGCCCTACTGTCTGTGATAAATATACCACACCAGCTACATAGTGCCCGACGAGGAGTTGGGTAGGTAGTGAAGAAAAACATTGACTGAAGCCTGGCAGAGGACTGAATTGTTGTCAACAGCAACAAACATACTGGGAAAGTCAAAGACAGTGAAAAAACAAACAAACAAAAAACACACAGGCATATAAATACTAACTTTCTAGGATCTTTATTGACTCCAAGTAATCCAGAGTAGAACGAGATGAATCAACGCTATACTCCGCCATCTTTATTTTAATATTAGATGCAACCATTATTCTGTAGGGGACAACGGGTCATAACTTGAGGGGAGTTAACACCCATGATTTTTAAAATGCCTTGATCAATAAGAGTCTAAGTTACAGGGAACATTATTTTCATTTTTCAGTGGACCAATAAATGCATTTGACAGGAAAATAGAAAAACTCTACCACAACAGCAATTAGAACAGCTTGCTGCATTATAAGTATCACTTCCCTGTCAAATTAGTGGTTCATGCTTATTTGAATCTGAACATAACAGGCCAATTCTATCACACCTTGCTAGGCTTGAACTTCCATCCAATCAGAGCATTCCAAATGAACATGATTCTCCACAAAACTAGAGGGCGCTCTGACCAAAAAATTGCCATGATCTAAATAAAAAGAACTGAATGTCCACAGTTATGTCTGTAGGTGTACCTTACCTGCATGCAAAATAAAGTCCAAGATTGGTCGGTTATGTACGTACTTATCCAAAATGAATTCATACCCATTTTAACACGTAGCCAGGGTGGTGAAATTAAACGGTACCCACCGAAAAATACACAGGGTCAGAACCCTGACCAACACATTGAAATAAAGTCCAAGATTGGTCGGTTATGTACGTACTTATCCAAAATGAATTCATACCCATTTTAACACGTAGCCAGGGTGGTGAAATTAAACGGTACCCACCGAAAAATACACAGGGTCAGAACCCTGACCAACACATTGAAATAAAGTCCAAGATTGGTCGGTTATGTACGTACTTATCCAAAATGAATTCATACCCATTTTAACACGTAGCCAGGGTGGTGAAATTAAACGGTACCCACCGAAAAATACACAGGGTCAGAACCCTGACCAACACATTGAAATAAAGTCCAAGATTGGTCGGTTATGTACGTACTTATCCAAAATGAATTCATAACCATTTTAACACGTAGCCAGGGTAATGAAATTAAACGGTACCCACCGAAAAATACACAGGGTCAGAACCCTGACCAACATATTGAAATAAAGTCCAAGATTGGTCGGTTACGTACGTACTTATCCAGAGTGAATTCATAACCATTTTAACACGTAGCCAGGGTAATGAACCAATGCATTGCCTGATATTAAATGTTAACTAACGTTTTAGTACATATGTATAAGCATTATGTCCACAGTTATGTCTGTAGGTGTACCTTACCTGCATGCAAAATAAAGTCCAAGATTGGTCGGTTATGTACGTACTTATCCAAAATGAATTCATACCCATTTTAACACGTAGCCAGGGTGGTGAAATTAAACGGTACCCACCGAAAAATACACAGGGTCAGAACCCTGACCAACATATTGAAATAAAGTCCAAGATTGGTCGGTTACGTACGTAACTTATCCAAAATGAATTCATAACCATTTTAACACGTAGCCAGGGTAATGAAATTAAACGGTACCCACCGAAAAATACACAGGGTCAGAACCCTGACCAACATATTGAAATAAAGTCCAAGATTGGTCGGTTACGTACGTAACTTATCCAAAATGAATTCATAACCATTTTAACACGTAGCCAGGGTAATGAACCAATGCATTGCCTGATATTAAATGTTAACTAACGTTTTAGTACATATGTATAAGCATTCAGTAATTTTAATGAAAAAAAAGTACATTTATCTTAGTAATAGTGACACCTGTTGTTTAGTGTGATGAACCCCCACGGTTGGGTACAGGAGCATAGAAGTTTTTAATTAAAATTGTTTTCCATAAGAAAAATGAAACCATCATACATGGCCTTATAAACAGCCTTTTACTTCATAGTGGGGTGGGTGGAGTAAAGCTGTGATTATTTTTATTACTTTCTGACCATCTAGTTTGCCATTTACCATGTCCATATAAACTAAAGCTCCAGCCAATATCAGATTTGACTACTTGTTTCAAGCTATGGCACTTGGAAATGAGTGTTGTGACATGTGGCAAATGTCCAACTGTCTTGGTTAATAAGATTGGCTATATTTCAACTAGAAACAGGTAAACCAGTATACCTGTATGTACGAAGCCAGTGATCGTTATTCAAGCCAAAGAAACTGCATCTATTTATATAAATACACATGGACAGAGAATATTTTCTTGGAGCACTAAATGTGACAATTGCCCTACTGTCTGTGATAAATATACCACACCAGCTACATAGTGCCCGACGAGGAGTTGGGTAGGTAGTGAAGAAAAACATTGACTGAAGCCTGGCAGAGGACTGAATTGTTGTCAACAGCAACAAACATACTGGGAAAGTCAAAGACAGTGAAAAAACAAACAAACAAAAAACACACAGGCATATAAATACTAACTTTCTAGGATCTTTATTGACTCCAAGTAATCCAGAGTAGAACGAGATGAATCAACGCTATACTCCGCCATCTTTATTTTAATATTAGATGCAACCATTATTCTGTAGGGGACAACGGGTCATAACTTGAGGGGAGTTAACACCCATGATTTTTAAAATGCCTTGATCAATAAGAGTCTAAGTTACAGGGAACATTATTTTCATTTTTCAGTGGACCAATAAATGCATTTGACAGGAAAATAGAAAAACTCTACCACAACAGCAATTAGAACAGCTTGCTGCATTATAAGTATCACTTCCCTGTCAAATTAGTGGTTCATGCTTATTTGAATCTGAACATAACAGGCCAATTCTATCACACCTTGCTAGGCTTGAACTTCCATCCAATCAGAGCATTCCAAATGAACATGATTCTCCACAAAACTAGAGGGCGCTCTGACCAAAAAATTGCCATGATCTAAATAAAAAGAACTGAATGTCCACAGTTATGTCTGTAGGTGTACCTTACCTGCATGCAAAATAAAGTCCAAGATTGGTCGGTTATGTACGTACTTATCCAAAATGAATTCATACCCATTTTAACACGTAGCCAGGGTGGTGAAATTAAACGGTACCCACCGAAAAATACACAGGGTCAGAACCCTGACCAACACATTGAAATAAAGTCCAAGATTGGTCGGTTATGTACGTACTTATCCAAAATGAATTCATACCCATTTTAACACGTAGCCAGGGTGGTGAAATTAAACGGTACCCACCGAAAAATACACAGGGTCAGAACCCTGACCAACATATTGAAATAAAGTCCAAGATTGGTCGGTTACGTACGTACTTATCCAGAGTGAATTCATAACCATTTTAACACGTAGCCAGGGTAATGAACCAATGCATTGCCTGATATTAAATGTTAACTAACGTTTTAGTACATATGTATAAGCATTATGTCCACAGTTATGTCTGTAGGTGTACCTTACCTGCATGCAAAATAAAGTCCAAGATTGGTCGGTTATGTACGTACTTATCCAAAATGAATTCATACCCATTTTAACACGTAGCCAGGGTGGTGAAATTAAACGGTACCCACCGAAAAATACACAGGGTCAGAACCCTGACCAACACATTGAAATAAAGTCCAAGATTGGTCGGTTATGTACGTACTTATCCAAAATGAATTCATACCCATTTTAACACGTAGCCAGGGTGGTGAAATTAAACGGTACCCACCGAAAAATACACAGGGTCAGAACCCTGACCAACACATTGAAATAAAGTCCAAGATTGGTCGGTTATGTACGTACTTATCCAAAATGAATTCATAACCATTTTAACACGTAGCCAGGGTAATGAAATTAAACGGTACCCACCGAAAAATACACAGGGTCAGAACCCTGACCAACATATTGAAATAAAGTCCAAGATTGGTCGGTTACGTACGTAACTTATCCAAAATGAATTCATAACCATTTTAACACGTAGCCAGGGTAATGAAATTAAACGGTACCCACCGAAAAATACACAGGGTCTGAACCCTGACCAACATATTGAAATAAAGTCCAAGATTGGTCGGTTATGTACGTACTTATCCAGAGTGAATTCATAACCATTTTAACACGTAGCCAGGGTAATGAAATTAAACGGTACCCACCGAAAAATACACAGGGTCAGAACCCTGACCAACATATTGAAATAAAGTCCAAGATTGGTCGGTTACGTACGTAACTTATCCAAAATGAATTCATAACCATTTTAACACGTAGCCAGGGTAATGAAATTAAACGGTACCCACCGAAAAATACACAGGGTCTGAACCCTGACCAACATATTGAAATAAAGTCCAAGATTGGTCGGTTATGTACGTACTTATCCAGAGTGAATTCATAACCATTTTAACACGTAGCCAGGGTAATGAAATTAAACGGTACCCACCGAAAAATACACAGGGTCAGAACCCTGACCAACATATTGAAATAAAGTCCAAGATTGGTCGGTTACGTACGTAACTTATCCAAAATGAATTCATAACCATTTTAACACGTAGCCAGGGTAATGAAATTAAACGGTACCCACCGAAAAATACACAGGGTCTGAACCCTGACCAACATATTGAAATAAAGTCCAAGATTGGTCGGTTATGTACGTACTTATCCAGAGTGAATTCATAACCATTTTAACACGTAGCCAGGGTAATGAAATTAAACGGTACCCACCGAAAAATACACAGGGTCAGAACCCTGACCAACATATTGAAATAAAGTCCAAGATTGGTCGGTTACGTACGTACTTATCCAGAGTGAATTCATAACCATTTTAACACGTAGCCAGGGTAATGAACCAATGCATTGCCTGATATTAAATGTTAACTAACGTTTTAGTACATATGTATAAGCATTATGTCCACAGTTATGTCTGTAGGTGTACCTTACCTGCATGCAAAATAAAGTCCAAGATTGGTCGGTTATGTACGTACTTATCCAAAATGAATTCATACCCATTTTAACACGTAGCCAGGGTGGTGAAATTAAACGGTACCCACCGAAAAATACACAGGGTCAGAACCCTGACCAACATATTGAAATAAAGTCCAAGATTGGTCGGTTACGTACGTAACTTATCCAAAATGAATTCATAACCATTTTAACACGTAGCCAGGGTAATGAACCAATGCATTGCCTGATATTAAATGTTAACTAACGTTTTAGTACATATGTATAAGCATTCAGTAATTTTAATGAAAAAAAAGTACATTTATCTTAGTAATAGTGACACCTGTTGTTTAGTGTGATGAACCCCCACGGTTGGGTACAGGAGCATAGAAGTTTTTAATTAAAATTGTTTTCCATAAGAAAAATGAAACCATCATACATGGCCTTATAAACAGCCTTTTACTTCATAGTGGGGTGGGTGGAGTAAAGCTGTGATTATTTTTATTACTTTCTGACCATCTAGTTTGCCATTTACCATGTCCATATAAACTAAAGCTCCAGCCAATATCAGATTTGACTACTTGTTTCAAGCTATGGCACTTGGAAATGAGTGTTGTGACATGTGGCAAATGTCCAACTGTCTTGGTTAATAAGATTGGCTATATTTCAACTAGAAACAGGTAAACCAGTATACCTGTATGTACGAAGCCAGTGATCGTTATTCAAGCCAAAGAAACTGCATCTATTTATATAAATACACATGGACAGAGAATATTTTCTTGGAGCACTAAATGTGACAATTGCCCTACTGTCTGTGATAAATATACCACACCAGCTACATAGTGCCCGACGAGGAGTTGGGTAGGTAGTGAAGAAAAACATTGACTGAAGCCTGGCAGAGGACTGAATTGTTGTCAACAGCAACAAACATACTGGGAAAGTCAAAGACAGTGAAAAAACAAACAAACAAAAAACACACAGGCATATAAATACTAACTTTCTAGGATCTTTATTGACTCCAAGTAATCCAGAGTAGAACGAGATGAATCAACGCTATACTCCGCCATCTTTATTTAATATTAGATGCAACCATTATTCTGTAGGGGACAACGGGTCATAACTTGAGGGGAGTTAACACCCATGATTTTTAAAATGCCTTGATCAATAAGAGTCTAAGTTACAGGGAACATTATTTTCATTTTTCAGTGGACCAATAAATGCATTTGACAGGAAAATAGAAAAACTCTACCACAACAGCAATTAGAACAGCTTGCTGCATTATAAGTATCACTTCCCTGTCAAATTAGTGGTTCATGCTTATTTGAATCTGAACATAACAGGCCAATTCTATCACACCTTGCTAGGCTTGAACTTCCATCCAATCAGAGCATTCCAAATGAACATGATTCTCCACAAAACTAGAGGGCGCTCTGACCAAAAAATTGCCATGATCTAAATAAAAAGAACTGAATGTCCACAGTTATGTCTGTAGGTGTACCTTACCTGCATGCAAAATAAAGTCCAAGATTGGTCGGTTATGTACGTACTTATCCAAAATGAATTCATACCCATTTTAACACGTAGCCAGGGTGGTGAAATTAAACGGTACCCACCGAAAAATACACAGGGTCAGAACCCTGACCAACACATTGAAATAAAGTCCAAGATTGGTCGGTTATGTACGTACTTATCCAAAATGAATTCATACCCATTTTAACACGTAGCCAGGGTGGTGAAATTAAACGGTACCCACCGAAAAATACACAGGGTCAGAACCCTGACCAACATATTGAAATAAAGTCCAAGATTGGTCGGTTACGTACGTACTTATCCAGAGTGAATTCATAACCATTTTAACACGTAGCCAGGGTAATGAACCAATGCATTGCCTGATATTAAATGTTAACTAACGTTTTAGTACATATGTATAAGCATTCAGTAATTTTAATGAAAAAAAAGTACATTTATCTTAGTAATAGTGACACCTGTTGTTTAGTGTGATGAACCCCCACGGTTGGGTACAGGAGCATAGAAGTTTTTAATTAAAATTGTTTTCCATAAGAAAAATGAAACCATCATACATGGCCTTATAAACAGCCTTTTACTTCATAGTGGGGTGGGTGGAGTAAAGCTGTGATTATTTTTATTACTTTCTGACCATCTAGTTTGCCATTTACCATGTCCATATAAACTAAAGCTCCAGCCAATATCAGATTTGACTACTTGTTTCAAGCTATGGCACTTGGAAATGAGTGTTGTGACATGTGGCAAATGTCCAACTGTCTTGGTTAATAAGATTGGCTATATTTCAACTAGAAACAGGTAAACCAGTATACCTGTATGTACGAAGCCAGTGATCGTTATTCAAGCCAAAGAAACTGCATCTATTTATATAAATACACATGGACAGAGAATATTTTCTTGGAGCACTAAATGTGACAATTGCCCTACTGTCTGTGATAAATATACCACACCAGCTACATAGTGCCCGACGAGGAGTTGGGTAGGTAGTGAAGAAAAACATTGACTGAAGCCTGGCAGAGGACTGAATTGTTGTCAACAGCAACAAACATACTGGGAAAGTCAAAGACAGTGAAAAAACAAACAAACAAAAAACACACAGGCATATAAATACTAACTTTCTAGGATCTTTATTGACTCCAAGTAATCCAGAGTAGAACGAGATGAATCAACGCTATACTCCGCCATCTTTATTTTAATATTAGATGCAACCATTATTCTGTAGGGGACAACGGGTCATAACTTGAGGGGAGTTAACACCCATGATTTTTAAAATGCCTTGATCAATAAGAGTCTAAGTTACAGGGAACATTATTTTCATTTTTCAGTGGACCAATAAATGCATTTGACAGGAAAATAGAAAAACTCTACCACAACAGCAATTAGAACAGCTTGCTGCATTATAAGTATCACTTCCCTGTCAAATTAGTGGTTCATGCTTATTTGAATCTGAACATAACAGGCCAATTCTATCACACCTTGCTAGGCTTGAACTTCCATCCAATCAGAGCATTCCAAATGAACATGATTCTCCACAAAACTAGAGGGCGCTCTGACCAAAAAATTGCCATGATCTAAATAAAAAGAACTGAATGTCCACAGTTATGTCTGTAGGTGTACCTTACCTGCATGCAAAATAAAGTCCAAGATTGGTCGGTTATGTACGTACTTATCCAAAATGAATTCATACCCATTTTAACACGTAGCCAGGGTGGTGAAATTAAACGGTACCCACCGAAAAATACACAGGGTCAGAACCCTGACCAACACATTGAAATAAAGTCCAAGATTGGTCGGTTATGTACGTACTTATCCAAAATGAATTCATACCCATTTTAACACGTAGCCAGGGTGGTGAAATTAAACGGTACCCACCGAAAAATACACAGGGTCAGAACCCTGACCAACATATTGAAATAAAGTCCAAGATTGGTCGGTTACGTACGTACTTATCCAGAGTGAATTCATAACCATTTTAACACGTAGCCAGGGTAATGAACCAATGCATTGCCTGATATTAAATGTTAACTAACGTTTTAGTACATATGTATAAGCATTCAGTAATTTTAATGAAAAAAAAGTACATTTATCTTAGTAATAGTGACACCTGTTGTTTAGTGTGATGAACCCCCACGGTTGGGTACAGGAGCATAGAAGTTTTTAATTAAAATTGTTTTCCATAAGAAAAATGAAACCATCATACATGGCCTTATAAACAGCCTTTTACTTCATAGTGGGGTGGGTGGAGTAAAGCTGTGATTATTTTTATTACTTTCTGACCATCTAGTTTGCCATTTACCATGTCCATATAAACTAAAGCTCCAGCCAATATCAGATTTGACTACTTGTTTCAAGCTATGGCACTTGGAAATGAGTGTTGTGACATGTGGCAAATGTCCAACTGTCTTGGTTAATAAGATTGGCTATATTTCAACTAGAAACAGGTAAACCAGTATACCTGTATGTACGAAGCCAGTGATCGTTATTCAAGCCAAAGAAACTGCATCTATTTATATAAATACACATGGACAGAGAATATTTTCTTGGAGCACTAAATGTGACAATTGCCCTACTGTCTGTGATAAATATACCACACCAGCTACATAGTGCCCGACGAGGAGTTGGGTAGGTAGTGAAGAAAAACATTGACTGAAGCCTGGCAGAGGACTGAATTGTTGTCAACAGCAACAAACATACTGGGAAAGTCAAAGACAGTGAAAAAACAAACAAACAAAAAACACACAGGCATATAAATACTAACTTTCTAGGATCTTTATTGACTCCAAGTAATCCAGAGTAGAACGAGATGAATCAACGCTATACTCCGCCATCTTTATTTTAATATTAGATGCAACCATTATTCTGTAGGGGACAACGGGTCATAACTTGAGGGGAGTTAACACCCATGATTTTTAAAATGCCTTGATCAATAAGAGTCTAAGTTACAGGGAACATTATTTTCATTTTTCAGTGGACCAATAAATGCATTTGACAGGAAAATAGAAAAACTCTACCACAACAGCAATTAGAACAGCTTGCTGCATTATAAGTATCACTTCCCTGTCAAATTAGTGGTTCATGCTTATTTGAATCTGAACATAACAGGCCAATTCTATCACACCTTGCTAGGCTTGAACTTCCATCCAATCAGAGCATTCCAAATGAACATGATTCTCCACAAAACTAGAGGGCGCTCTGACCAAAAAATTGCCATGATCTAAATAAAAAGAACTGAATGTCCACAGTTATGTCTGTAGGTGTACCTTACCTGCATGCAAAATAAAGTCCAAGATTGGTCGGTTATGTACGTACTTATCCAAAATGAATTCATACCCATTTTAACACGTAGCCAGGGTGGTGAAATTAAACGGTACCCACCGAAAAATACACAGGGTCAGAACCCTGACCAACACATTGAAATAAAGTCCAAGATTGGTCGGTTATGTACGTACTTATCCAAAATGAATTCATACCCATTTTAACACGTAGCCAGGGTGGTGAAATTAAACGGTACCCACCGAAAAATACACAGGGTCAGAACCCTGACCAACATATTGAAATAAAGTCCAAGATTGGTCGGTTACGTACGTACTTATCCAGAGTGAATTCATAACCATTTTAACACGTAGCCAGGGTAATGAACCAATGCATTGCCTGATATTAAATGTTAACTAACGTTTTAGTACATATGTATAAGCATTATGTCCACAGTTATGTCTGTAGGTGTACCTTACCTGCATGCAAAATAAAGTCCAAGATTGGTCGGTTATGTACGTACTTATCCAAAATGAATTCATACCCATTTTAACACGTAGCCAGGGTGGTGAAATTAAACGGTACCCACCGAAAAATACACAGGGTCAGAACCCTGACCAACATATTGAAATAAAGTCCAAGATTGGTCGGTTACGTACGTAACTTATCCAAAATGAATTCATAACCATTTTAACACGTAGCCAGGGTAATGAAATTAAACGGTACCCACCGAAAAATACACAGGGTCTGAACCCTGACCAACATATTGAAATAAAGTCCAAGATTGGTCGGTTATGTACGTACTTATCCAGAGTGAATTCATAACCATTTTAACACGTAGCCAGGGTAATGAAATTAAACGGTACCCACCGAAAAATACACAGGGTCAGAACCCTGACCAACATATTGAAATAAAGTCCAAGATTGGTCGGTTACGTACGTAACTTATCCAAAATGAATTCATAACCATTTTAACACGTAGCCAGGGTAATGAACCAATGCATTGCCTGATATTAAATGTTAACTAACGTTTTAGTACATATGTATAAGCATTCAGTAATTTTAATGAAAAAAAAGTACATTTATCTTAGTAATAGTGACACCTGTTGTTTAGTGTGATGAACCCCCACGGTTGGGTACAGGAGCATAGAAGTTTTTAATTAAAATTGTTTTCCATAAGAAAAATGAAACCATCATACATGGCCTTATAAACAGCCTTTTACTTCATAGTGGGGTGGGTGGAGTAAAGCTGTGATTATTTTTATTACTTTCTGACCATCTAGTTTGCCATTTACCATGTCCATATAAACTAAAGCTCCAGCCAATATCAGATTTGACTACTTGTTTCAAGCTATGGCACTTGGAAATGAGTGTTGTGACATGTGGCAAATGTCCAACTGTCTTGGTTAATAAGATTGGCTATATTTCAACTAGAAACAGGTAAACCAGTATACCTGTATGTACGAAGCCAGTGATCGTTATTCAAGCCAAAGAAACTGCATCTATTTATATAAATACACATGGACAGAGAATATTTTCTTGGAGCACTAAATGTGACAATTGCCCTACTGTCTGTGATAAATATACCACACCAGCTACATAGTGCCCGACGAGGAGTTGGGTAGGTAGTGAAGAAAAACATTGACTGAAGCCTGGCAGAGGACTGAATTGTTGTCAACAGCAACAAACATACTGGGAAAGTCAAAGACAGTGAAAAAACAAACAAACAAAAAACACACAGGCATATAAATACTAACTTTCTAGGATCTTTATTGACTCCAAGTAATCCAGAGTAGAACGAGATGAATCAACGCTATACTCCGCC
>NW_028188808.1:0-27635 GCF_978046115.1 Saccoglossus kowalevskii | reverse complement strand
CCACCTAAGCTGCAAGTAATTTTGGTTACTAATGGCGGTCTTTATTGTCGAAAGTAGTTATTGTCCGCTTGCTCATTAGTAGTATTAAATGGGCTTTACTTGCACCCCCTAGGCTGCTCATTATTGACACGGCACCAAAATAATAGCAAATACCAAAATAGTGGCTTACCGGTAACAGTCGTCACCTGCGCACGCGCGGGAATTGAGTCCCAAGCGATGATAACAACACACGCTAAGAACGCAAAGGCTCATAGGTAGGCGCTTGTTTGTAAACAATGACACGCCGAATGGCCAAGTGACGACTCCCTCCCTTTAAATTGGAACTAAGTTTCGCTATTTCAAAACCAGTGGACATACACTCGCACAAAACACGCCCATATAATAGTATATTGCAGTGTCAGATTTCAAATTCCTAATGTCCTTGGTTACAGAGGATCTACTACAACTATTTGAAGAGAACATTGAACGATGTGGTCTGGTAAATTCACATGGTGGACATATGGCATACGTTAATAGTGGCGGCGTGTTTCCCTCGGCGCTGGGCGACTACCTTGCCGCTGTCGTTAGCCCGTACTCTGGTAAGTAGATAGTAATTTAACAGAACTATCTGTCGTGTAGACATAAACATGTTTATAACTTACCCAACATACTTATCAGTGTAACAATAAAAATATCAGGTACATTATTCATCAATAGTTTATCCTAGTATAGTATGAAATGTTAACATATTCTAAATTATCAATCATATCATAATTATTAGAAATAAATATAACTTTATAAGTGATAAAGGGACTGTGATATAACATTCTTTAGTTAAAACGGAGAAGACAACTAAATGTTGTTCAATTTCTCATCGATTATTTGCATTGACATTATTCAGGTTTGCCCAATCTCTAATTTTGACGGAGAACCCAATTTAAAAATGATTCGTTTATTCATTAACAGCGGTCTTTCACGCCAGTCCCGGCAGTGTGTGTCTAGAGAATATGGTCATCAACTGGATTGGACGAACATTTGGCTTCCCAGAAGGCTTCGCGGGTAACCTCACTTCCGGTGGTTCCGCGTCAACTATTCTTGCCTTGGCAACTGCAAGAGACAGTAAAAACGTGAAAGCCGTCGATTTCAGCAGGTATGTATCAATCACGCCCTCTGTGTACGTGGGTGGAATTTACTTCGTTTTTTATTCAGTTGTGAATGGTTCCCTGCTTGCTGGTGTTTAATTACGTTATCATATTCTCTGTTTATAATTGACAGGTGCGTGGTTTACATGACTCAGATAGCTCACTACTGTGTGGAGAAAGCCTTAAATACAATCGGAATGCGAGAAGCAGTACGTCGCACTGTACCAACCGATACAAGTACATACAAAATGAATGCAGAAGAACTCAAAATAATGATAGAAAAAGATAAAAACGTAAGTCTACCCACGCCGCAAGGGAAAACACAGTTGTGGGTGATTATATACTTCATCAATCTTCGTTAATTCTGACAATAATAACGTCGTTACAACGCCCTCTGCCGATAGTTACTTATTTTAATGTTAATTATTAGTAATAACAGGATAACGCACTAATATTTTAAAAAAAATCACACAACTACCTAGTTTAGTTATAGTATGTTGTCTTATTCTAATAAATGTGAGGTATGACGTATTATCATGTGGAGCTTCTAGACGTGCACTTCATCGTCATCGCACATCACAGAAATTGTTGATAAAACTGAAACGCACATTACTTTTTATCCTCAACACGTTGTTTATACTTTGGGTCCACCAAGTAAAATATATGTGTAACAGTGGTCACTTTCACGTTCATTTTTTTGTTCGCAACTGAAATGGCAATAAGGGAAATATAACCATATGACAGTATTTCCTATTTTTTGTTTCAGAATGGCCTTATACCTTTTCTGGTGTATGCCACTGCTGGTACCACGGATCTTGGCTCCATCGATCCATTGAATGAAATTGCGTCCATAGCAAGACAGCACAGCTTATGGATGCATGTCGATGCTTGTTACGGTGGATTTTTTATTATGTCCAATGAGGCTAAACCAAGGTTCCGAGGTATTGAAAGATGCGATTCGCTGGCAGTTGATCCGCATAAAAGTACGTCTATTCTTTAAATTTTTATTTATCGACATGGTGGGCGAATAATATGGAAAATTATGTTGACATGTAGATGCTCCATTGCTATTTTGAGTTTCATGCTGATAGGGATATTGATGATGATAATAACCGTTCGCCATTATAATGTAATTTATCGAAGATTCATCTGCATTGCGTGGTTCGGTATGGTATCCACGCAACAATATCGTCTCAGACTTTAAGCGGAAATAAATTGTCCTCATGTTTTTTTTTTAATGCGCATGACTCAATTTTACACATAGGTTTATTCATTCCGTATGGATGTGGTTGCGTCATAGTAAGGCAGGGTAGCAAGTTGAAATATAGCAACGCTTTGAACCGTCCAGCTTTCTACCTCGAAGATTTCTTTAAAGATGAACGTGAGGATGAACCATCGCCATGTCATCTATCATTCGAACTCAGTCGACATTTCAGGTAATATAAGCATTTCAATGTCATAATGAATATAATATATACATTTAACATACATTTTGTAAAAAACGGCGTTGGGTCAACGCATACGGCAAGTGCGCCCACCGTCCCGACAATTTTTTGCCGTGTGCGCTCTCTTAATTGACTTCACGTATTTTGTTCAAATGATAAACAATATTTTTCATCATTTAGAGGAGTACGGGTGTGGATGCCATTGAAGCTATTTGGACTCGCACCATTCAGAGATGCATTAACGGAAAAGATATTGTTAGCACGTTACTTCCATGAACAACTAGCAGGTAATGGCATTATATGTCCTGAGTGTATTTGTAAAGATTGTTACTTTCAAAGTAAAGTAAAAGTTGACTGTCTGTAGTTAACGGTTGTTTTTTAGGGCGGGTTGTCCTTCAAACACAAACTAAGCAGTTCGATTTATTTTTCTAATTTACAGAACGAGGTGACTTCCAGTTAGGACCATATCCTGAATTATCAGTAGTAGTATTCCGTTATGCCAAAGCTCCAAACGACACCGAGAAATTCAATGAACAATTACTGGACAGTCTGATGAAGGACGGCAGAGTGGCGCTGGCTTCCACACGCCTACGCGGTGTTTACTATCTTCGTGTGTGTATCCTCTGCTTCCGTACACACTTGAAAGAGGTTGACTTTCTTCTGGAAATGGTTGACAAGAACGTTGAGACATATCTGAAATCAGTTTCTAAAAAACCCTGGGAATCACAACAATTATCATAGTTGAATTATAAATTTAGATGATGACATCATTGTTGTCAAAACACCCGAATTATATTTACAAAGATAATGAATCATAAAAGCGATGAAATATTTGGATATGATATATATTTAATCTATGAATGCATTACAAATGATACTTTACGTTGTATTCACGCATGTGTTTAAATGTATTTTTTTGCCTGAATCACTTTCAGCTTACTCCCAGTTATTATATTGATTCTGTTTTTTGAATGATATCTGATGATGATAAATGATATCGATACTGTTAATCTATTTCATACCAGCAGTATGCATCACTTTCCCTAATAAAGACTTAATTCCATTCCCGATTTCATTTGCGATAATTTCACGAATATTTTCTATAGCCAATGGCATTTTATTACTATAATAATAACCATAATAATTCAATAGTTTTTTTAACCGTTTGTTTGTCATCTTGTTATTGTTGATTGGTCACGGTGGCTCTAAATCTTTCCTTTACCGTCACCCTTAAAGTCTGCTCTGTATCTCTGTAAATCTCTGACGCGTGAAATGGAACACGAACTCAATGGAGGATAATTCTGCCAGAAATCATCGCGTTCGACATCAATAGACGATGACGTCATTCATAACAGATACATACTAATGTTTCTCATTAAGTAATTAGTGACCGGTCACGTCCTTCTATTGTTATAGTGTGTAAAAGGTCTCTCGTAGCATTTCTGATTGAACTTGTACGCATAAAATATTAATAGCCAGTAGTACCCTCATTATTTCACGGCGAATACCACCGTACACAATATCAATTAATGATATATGCAAACAGGCTAGGGGGTCATGTTGGGTTAGAGACGCGTGTGGTATATAAAGCCCATGTTTATTTGCGGTTTAATTTATCGACGTGTTATCTACCTGCGGTTGGTACAGGCGTCGCGATTCCCGGGTAAGAGTGAATGTTTGCCTATTAATCACTAACCTTTTTGAACTTTAGTCATTCGCGATACTACATGTACAGTGCCATACAACCGGCATATAGTATTTGAATTGTTATATTATAAAATTAAACTTTTTTTCAGTTTGATACAATTCTTGTACGGCAAATTATTCCAAGTGAACTAAAACTTATATCAGTAATATAACCTACAGCTGTTCATTTGACCGAACACGTTGATTACTGCAGTATCTGTAAAGCCAGTGGTGGGAATGGGTGTCCGTCTTAATAACTGTGCGTTCCCACACACTCCACACGCCATGCTTCAATTCCATCTGATTAGGAAGAATGTCGCCAAGTATCCGACAACTGTCTCTTTAAGCACGGTACTTCTATCAGTATACATTCATGTCAAATAACTTTATCTATTATTTCCTAACTCAGCATTTTATCCACAGATCGACAACAGTCAGCGTCAAATGAATATTACCTGTCAATAATTCGTCATTTGCTTCTAATTCGAACTCTACTACTCCTTTATTTTATTGTTATAAACACATGTACCGTTACAACGGAAATTTACTACAAGCAAACAACACTCCGCGTTGAAATATCAAATTGTCATGTGACCTGTTCTTGTGCCTTTTCCCCAATAATGACAAGCAGCTAATTCGAAGTTTATATGTTGTTTCAGAGGAAGTGCATCTTCAAGTTGACAAAAGGCGCGTTTTAGTTCGTGAATGAGAACCATTACAATTACACAAATACTATGCTATCTAAAATTCGAAGTCTCGAAGCGTCCTGCAGAGACCTGGACCCTGGATTTGAACAGAGACAGAAATGGGTGCACCAGGTAGTGGATCATACTGAACATTTTATCACAGGATTGAAGGATGACCATTCACAGGCATATCATACAAATAGCAAAGAAGGAAAGGGTATATTGGAGAGTCCGATCAATGACAATCCCACTCCCATGGGTAAGTGTTTCACATGCTATCGTTCCCACGCTTACATACACACCAACTATTCACTAGATATATATATATATATATATATATATATATATATATATATATATATATATATATATATATCAGTAATTTTAATGAAAAAAAAGTACATTTATCTTAGTAATAGTGACACCTGTTGTTTAGTGTGATGAACCCCCACGGTTGGGTACAGGAGCATAGAAGTTTTTAATTAAAATTGTTTTCCATAAGAAAAATGAAACCATCATACATGGCCTTATAAACAGCCTTTTACTTCATATTGGGGTGGGTGGAGTAAAGCTGTGATTATTTTTATTACTTTCTGACCATCTAGTTTGCCATTTACCATGTCCATATAAACTAAAGCTCCAGCCAATATCAGATTTGACTACTTGTTTCAAGCTATGGCACTTGGAAATGAGTGTTGTGACATGTGGCAAATGTCCAACTGTCTTGGTTAATAAGATTGGCTATATTTCAACTAGAAACAGGTAAACCAGTATACCTGTATGTACGAAGCCAGTGATCGTTATTCAAGCCAAAGAAACTGCATCTATTTATATAAATACACATGGACAGAGAATATTTTCTTGGAGCACTAAATGTGACAATTGCCCTACTGTCTGTGATAAATATACCACACCAGCTACATAGTGCCCGACGAGGAGTTGGGTAGGTAGTGAAGAAAAACATTGACTGAAGCCTGGCAGAGGACTGAATTGTTGTCAACAGCAACAAACATACTGGGAAAGTCAAAGACAGTGAAAAAACAAACAAACAAAAAACACACAGGCATATAAATACTAACTTTCTAGGATCTTTATTGACTCCAAGTAATCCAGAGTAGAACGAGATGAATCAACGCTATACTCCGCCATCTTTATTTTAATATTAGATGCAACCATTATTCTGTAGGGGACAACGGGTCATAACTTGAGGGGAGTTAACACCCATGATTTTTAAAATGCCTTGATCAATAAGAGTCTAAGTTACAGGGAACATTATTTTCATTTTTCAGTGGACCAATAAATGCATTTGACAGGAAAATAGAAAAACTCTACCACAACAGCAATTAGAACAGCTTGCTGCATTATAAGTATCACTTCCCTGTCAAATTAGTGGTTCATGCTTATTTGAATCTGAACATAACAGGCCAATTCTATCACACCTTGCTAGGCTTGAACTTCCATCCAATCAGAGCATTCCAAATGAACATGATTCTCCACAAAACTAGAGGGCGCTCTGACCAAAAAATTGCCATGATCTAAATAAAAAGAACTGAATGTCCACAGTTATGTCTGTAGGTGTACCTTACCTGCATGCAAAATAAAGTCCAAGATTGGTCGGTTATGTACGTACTTATCCAAAATGAATTCATACCCATTTTAACACGTAGCCAGGGTGGTGAAATTAAACGGTACCCACCGAAAAATACACAGGGTCAGAACCCTGACCAACACATTGAAATAAAGTCCAAGATTGGTCGGTTATGTACGTACTTATCCAGAGTGAATTCATAACCATTTTAACACGTAGCCAGGGTAATGAAATTAAACGGTACCCACCGAAAAATACACAGGGTCAGAACCCTGACCAACATATTGAAATAAAGTCCAAGATTGGTCGGTTATGTACGTACTTATCCAGAGTGAATTCATAACCATTTTAACACGTAGCCAGGGTAATGAAATTAAACGGTACCCACCGAAAAATACACAGGGTCTGAACCCTGACCAACATATTGAAATAAAGTCCAAGATTGGTCGGTTATGTACGTACTTATCCAGAGTGAATTCATAACCATTTTAACACGTAGCCAGGGTAATGAAATTAAACGGTACCCACCGAAAAATACACAGGGTCAGAACCCTGACCAACATATTGAAATAAAGTCCAAGATTGGTCGGTTATGTACGTACTTATCCAAAATGAATTCATACCCATTTTAACACGTAGCCAGGGTGGTGAAATTAAACGGTACCCACCGAAAAATACACAGGGTCAGAACCCTGACCAACACATTGAAATAAAGTCCAAGATTGGTCGGTTATGTACGTACTTATCCAGAGTGAATTCATAACCATTTTAACACGTAGCCAGGGTAATGAAATTAAACGGTACCCACCGAAAAATACACAGGGTCAGAACCCTGACCAACACATTGAAATAAAGTCCAAGATTGGTCGGTTATGTACGTACTTATCCAAAATGAATTCATAACCATTTTAACACGTAGCCAGGGTAATGAAATTAAACGGTACCCACCGAAAAATACACAGGGTCTGAACCCTGACCAACATATTGAAATAAAGTCCAAGATTGGTCGGTTATGTACGTACTTATCCAGAGTGAATTCATAACCATTTTAACACGTAGCCAGGGTAATGAAATTAAACGGTACCCACCGAAAAATACACAGGGTCAGAACCCTGACCAACATATTGAAATAAAGTCCAAGATTGGTCGGTTATGTACGTACTTATCCAAAATGAATTCATACCCATTTTAACACGTAGCCAGGGTGGTGAAATTAAACGGTACCCACCGAAAAATACACAGGGTCAGAACCCTGACCAACACATTGAAATAAAGTCCAAGATTGGTCGGTTATGTACGTACTTATCCAGAGTGAATTCATAACCATTTTAACACGTAGCCAGGGTAATGAAATTAAACGGTACCCACCGAAAAATACACAGGGTCAGAACCCTGACCAACATATTGAAATAAAGTCCAAGATTGGTCGGTTATGTACGTACTTATCCAAAATGAATTCATACCCATTTTAACACGTAGCCAGGGTGGTGAAATTAAACGGTACCCACCGAAAAATACACAGGGTCAGAACCCTGACCAACACATTGAAATAAAGTCCAAGATTGGTCGGTTATGTACGTACTTATCCAGAGTGAATTCATAACCATTTTAACACGTAGCCAGGGTAATGAAATTAAACGGTACCCACCGAAAAATACACAGGGTCAGAACCCTGACCAACACATTGAAATAAAGTCCAAGATTGGTCGGTTATGTACGTACTTATCCAAAATGAATTCATAACCATTTTAACACGTAGCCAGGGTAATGAACCAATGCATTGCCTGATATTAAATGTTAACTAACGTTTTAGTACATATGTATAAGCATTCAGTAATTTTAATGAAAAAAAAGTACATTTATCTTAGTAATAGTGACACCTGTTGTTTAGTGTGATGAACCCCCACGGTTGGGTACAGGAGCATAGAAGTTTTTAATTAAAATTGTTTTCCATAAGAAAAATGAAACCATCATACATGGCCTTATAAACAGCCTTTTACTTCATATTGGGGTGGGTGGAGTAAAGCTGTGATTATTTTTATTACTTTCTGACCATCTAGTTTGCCATTTACCATGTCCATATAAACTAAAGCTCCAGCCAATATCAGATTTGACTACTTGTTTCAAGCTATGGCACTTGGAAATGAGTGTTGTGACATGTGGCAAATGTCCAACTGTCTTGGTTAATAAGATTGGCTATATTTCAACTAGAAACAGGTAAACCAGTATACCTGTATGTACGAAGCCAGTGATCGTTATTCAAGCCAAAGAAACTGCATCTATTTATATAAATACACATGGACAGAGAATATTTTCTTGGAGCACTAAATGTGACAATTGCCCTACTGTCTGTGATAAATATACCACACCAGCTACATAGTGCCCGACGAGGAGTTGGGTAGGTAGTGAAGAAAAACATTGACTGAAGCCTGGCAGAGGACTGAATTGTTGTCAACAGCAACAAACATACTGGGAAAGTCAAAGACAGTGAAAAAACAAACAAACAAAAAACACACAGGCATATAAATACTAACTTTCTAGGATCTTTATTGACTCCAAGTAATCCAGAGTAGAACGAGATGAATCAACGCTATACTCCGCCATCTTTATTTTAATATTAGATGCAACCATTATTCTGTAGGGGACAACGGGTCATAACTTGAGGGGAGTTAACACCCATGATTTTTAAAATGCCTTGATCAATAAGAGTCTAAGTTACAGGGAACATTATTTTCATTTTTCAGTGGACCAATAAATGCATTTGACAGGAAAATAGAAAAACTCTACCACAACAGCAATTAGAACAGCTTGCTGCATTATAAGTATCACTTCCCTGTCAAATTAGTGGTTCATGCTTATTTGAATCTGAACATAACAGGCCAATTCTATCACACCTTGCTAGGCTTGAACTTCCATCCAATCAGAGCATTCCAAATGAACATGATTCTCCACAAAACTAGAGGGCGCTCTGACCAAAAAATTGCCATGATCTAAATAAAAAGAACTGAATGTCCACAGTTATGTCTGTAGGTGTACCTTACCTGCATGCAAAATAAAGTCCAAGATTGGTCGGTTATGTACGTACTTATCCAAAATGAATTCATACCCATTTTAACACGTAGCCAGGGTGGTGAAATTAAACGGTACCCACCGAAAAATACACAGGGTCAGAACCCTGACCAACACATTGAAATAAAGTCCAAGATTGGTCGGTTATGTACGTACTTATCCAGAGTGAATTCATAACCATTTTAACACGTAGCCAGGGTAATGAAATTAAACGGTACCCACCGAAAAATACACAGGGTCAGAACCCTGACCAACATATTGAAATAAAGTCCAAGATTGGTCGGTTATGTACGTACTTATCCAGAGTGAATTCATAACCATTTTAACACGTAGCCAGGGTAATGAAATTAAACGGTACCCACCGAAAAATACACAGGGTCAGAACCCTGACCAACATATTGAAATAAAGTCCAAGATTGGTCGGTTATGTACGTACTTATCCAAAATGAATTCATACCCATTTTAACACGTAGCCAGGGTGGTGAAATTAAACGGTACCCACCGAAAAATACACAGGGTCAGAACCCTGACCAACACATTGAAATAAAGTCCAAGATTGGTCGGTTATGTACGTACTTATCCAGAGTGAATTCATAACCATTTTAACACGTAGCCAGGGTAATGAAATTAAACGGTACCCACCGAAAAATACACAGGGTCAGAACCCTGACCAACACATTGAAATAAAGTCCAAGATTGGTCGGTTATGTACGTACTTATCCAAAATGAATTCATAACCATTTTAACACGTAGCCAGGGTAATGAAATTAAACGGTACCCACCGAAAAATACACAGGGTCTGAACCCTGACCAACATATTGAAATAAAGTCCAAGATTGGTCGGTTATGTACGTACTTATCCAGAGTGAATTCATAACCATTTTAACACGTAGCCAGGGTAATGAAATTAAACGGTACCCACCGAAAAATACACAGGGTCAGAACCCTGACCAACATATTGAAATAAAGTCCAAGATTGGTCGGTTATGTACGTACTTATCCAAAATGAATTCATACCCATTTTAACACGTAGCCAGGGTGGTGAAATTAAACGGTACCCACCGAAAAATACACAGGGTCAGAACCCTGACCAACACATTGAAATAAAGTCCAAGATTGGTCGGTTATGTACGTACTTATCCAGAGTGAATTCATAACCATTTTAACACGTAGCCAGGGTAATGAAATTAAACGGTACCCACCGAAAAATACACAGGGTCAGAACCCTGACCAACATATTGAAATAAAGTCCAAGATTGGTCGGTTATGTACGTACTTATCCAAAATGAATTCATACCCATTTTAACACGTAGCCAGGGTGGTGAAATTAAACGGTACCCACCGAAAAATACACAGGGTCAGAACCCTGACCAACACATTGAAATAAAGTCCAAGATTGGTCGGTTATGTACGTACTTATCCAGAGTGAATTCATAACCATTTTAACACGTAGCCAGGGTAATGAAATTAAACGGTACCCACCGAAAAATACACAGGGTCAGAACCCTGACCAACACATTGAAATAAAGTCCAAGATTGGTCGGTTATGTACGTACTTATCCAAAATGAATTCATAACCATTTTAACACGTAGCCAGGGTAATGAACCAATGCATTGCCTGATATTAAATGTTAACTAACGTTTTAGTACATATGTATAAGCATTCAGTAATTTTAATGAAAAAAAAGTACATTTATCTTAGTAATAGTGACACCTGTTGTTTAGTGTGATGAACCCCCACGGTTGGGTACAGGAGCATAGAAGTTTTTAATTAAAATTGTTTTCCATAAGAAAAATGAAACCATCATACATGGCCTTATAAACAGCCTTTTACTTCATATTGGGGTGGGTGGAGTAAAGCTGTGATTATTTTTATTACTTTCTGACCATCTAGTTTGCCATTTACCATGTCCATATAAACTAAAGCTCCAGCCAATATCAGATTTGACTACTTGTTTCAAGCTATGGCACTTGGAAATGAGTGTTGTGACATGTGGCAAATGTCCAACTGTCTTGGTTAATAAGATTGGCTATATTTCAACTAGAAACAGGTAAACCAGTATACCTGTATGTACGAAGCCAGTGATCGTTATTCAAGCCAAAGAAACTGCATCTATTTATATAAATACACATGGACAGAGAATATTTTCTTGGAGCACTAAATGTGACAATTGCCCTACTGTCTGTGATAAATATACCACACCAGCTACATAGTGCCCGACGAGGAGTTGGGTAGGTAGTGAAGAAAAACATTGACTGAAGCCTGGCAGAGGACTGAATTGTTGTCAACAGCAACAAACATACTGGGAAAGTCAAAGACAGTGAAAAAACAAACAAACAAAAAACACACAGGCATATAAATACTAACTTTCTAGGATCTTTATTGACTCCAAGTAATCCAGAGTAGAACGAGATGAATCAACGCTATACTCCGCCATCTTTATTTTAATATTAGATGCAACCATTATTCTGTAGGGGACAACGGGTCATAACTTGAGGGGAGTTAACACCCATGATTTTTAAAATGCCTTGATCAATAAGAGTCTAAGTTACAGGGAACATTATTTTCATTTTTCAGTGGACCAATAAATGCATTTGACAGGAAAATAGAAAAACTCTACCACAACAGCAATTAGAACAGCTTGCTGCATTATAAGTATCACTTCCCTGTCAAATTAGTGGTTCATGCTTATTTGAATCTGAACATAACAGGCCAATTCTATCACACCTTGCTAGGCTTGAACTTCCATCCAATCAGAGCATTCCAAATGAACATGATTCTCCACAAAACTAGAGGGCGCTCTGACCAAAAAATTGCCATGATCTAAATAAAAAGAACTGAATGTCCACAGTTATGTCTGTAGGTGTACCTTACCTGCATGCAAAATAAAGTCCAAGATTGGTCGGTTATGTACGTACTTATCCAAAATGAATTCATACCCATTTTAACACGTAGCCAGGGTGGTGAAATTAAACGGTACCCACCGAAAAATACACAGGGTCAGAACCCTGACCAACACATTGAAATAAAGTCCAAGATTGGTCGGTTATGTACGTACTTATCCAAAATGAATTCATACCCATTTTAACACGTAGCCAGGGTGGTGAAATTAAACGGTACCCACCGAAAAATACACAGGGTCAGAACCCTGACCAACACATTGAAATAAAGTCCAAGATTGGTCGGTTATGTACGTACTTATCCAGAGTGAATTCATAACCATTTTAACACGTAGCCAGGGTAATGAAATTAAACGGTACCCACCGAAAAATACACAGGGTCAGAACCCTGACCAACATATTGAAATAAAGTCCAAGATTGGTCGGTTATGTACGTACTTATCCAAAATGAATTCATACCCATTTTAACACGTAGCCAGGGTGGTGAAATTAAACGGTACCCACCGAAAAATACACAGGGTCAGAACCCTGACCAACACATTGAAATAAAGTCCAAGATTGGTCGGTTATGTACGTACTTATCCAGAGTGAATTCATAACCATTTTAACACGTAGCCAGGGTAATGAAATTAAACGGTACCCACCGAAAAATACACAGGGTCAGAACCCTGACCAACACATTGAAATAAAGTCCAAGATTGGTCGGTTATGTACGTACTTATCCAAAATGAATTCATAACCATTTTAACACGTAGCCAGGGTAATGAACCAATGCATTGCCTGATATTAAATGTTAACTAACGTTTTAGTACATATGTATAAGCATTCAGTAATTTTAATGAAAAAAAAGTACATTTATCTTAGTAATAGTGACACCTGTTGTTTAGTGTGATGAACCCCCACGGTTGGGTACAGGAGCATAGAAGTTTTTAATTAAAATTGTTTTCCATAAGAAAAATGAAACCATCATACATGGCCTTATAAACAGCCTTTTACTTCATATTGGGGTGGGTGGAGTAAAGCTGTGATTATTTTTATTACTTTCTGACCATCTAGTTTGCCATTTACCATGTCCATATAAACTAAAGCTCCAGCCAATATCAGATTTGACTACTTGTTTCAAGCTATGGCACTTGGAAATGAGTGTTGTGACATGTGGCAAATGTCCAACTGTCTTGGTTAATAAGATTGGCTATATTTCAACTAGAAACAGGTAAACCAGTATACCTGTATGTACGAAGCCAGTGATCGTTATTCAAGCCAAAGAAACTGCATCTATTTATATAAATACACATGGACAGAGAATATTTTCTTGGAGCACTAAATGTGACAATTGCCCTACTGTCTGTGATAAATATACCACACCAGCTACATAGTGCCCGACGAGGAGTTGGGTAGGTAGTGAAGAAAAACATTGACTGAAGCCTGGCAGAGGACTGAATTGTTGTCAACAGCAACAAACATACTGGGAAAGTCAAAGACAGTGAAAAAACAAACAAACAAAAAACACACAGGCATATAAATACTAACTTTCTAGGATCTTTATTGACTCCAAGTAATCCAGAGTAGAACGAGATGAATCAACGCTATACTCCGCCATCTTTATTTTAATATTAGATGCAACCATTATTCTGTAGGGGACAACGGGTCATAACTTGAGGGGAGTTAACACCCATGATTTTTAAAATGCCTTGATCAATAAGAGTCTAAGTTACAGGGAACATTATTTTCATTTTTCAGTGGACCAATAAATGCATTTGACAGGAAAATAGAAAAACTCTACCACAACAGCAATTAGAACAGCTTGCTGCATTATAAGTATCACTTCCCTGTCAAATTAGTGGTTCATGCTTATTTGAATCTGAACATAACAGGCCAATTCTATCACACCTTGCTAGGCTTGAACTTCCATCCAATCAGAGCATTCCAAATGAACATGATTCTCCACAAAACTAGAGGGCGCTCTGACCAAAAAATTGCCATGATCTAAATAAAAAGAACTGAATGTCCACAGTTATGTCTGTAGGTGTACCTTACCTGCATGCAAAATAAAGTCCAAGATTGGTCGGTTATGTACGTACTTATCCAAAATGAATTCATACCCTTTTTAACACGTAGCCAGGGTGGTGAAATTAAACGGTACCCACCGAAAAATACACAGGGTCAGAACCCTGACCAACACATTGAAATAAAGTCCAAGATTGGTCGGTTATGTACGTACTTATCCAGAGTGAATTCATAACCATTTTAACACGTAGCCAGGGTAATGAAATTAAACGGTACCCACCGAAAAATACACAGGGTCAGAACCCTGACCAACATATTGAAATAAAGTCCAAGATTGGTCGGTTATGTACGTACTTATCCAGAGTGAATTCATAACCATTTTAACACGTAGCCAGGGTAATGAAATTAAACGGTACCCACCGAAAAATACACAGGGTCTGAACCCTGACCAACATATTGAAATAAAGTCCAAGATTGGTCGGTTATGTACGTACTTATCCAGAGTGAATTCATAACCATTTTAACACGTAGCCAGGGTAATGAAATTAAACGGTACCCACCGAAAAATACACAGGGTCAGAACCCTGACCAACATATTGAAATAAAGTCCAAGATTGGTCGGTTATGTACGTACTTATCCAAAATGAATTCATACCCATTTTAACACGTAGCCAGGGTGGTGAAATTAAACGGTACCCACCGAAAAATACACAGGGTCAGAACCCTGACCAACACATTGAAATAAAGTCCAAGATTGGTCGGTTATGTACGTACTTATCCAGAGTGAATTCATAACCATTTTAACACGTAGCCAGGGTAATGAAATTAAACGGTACCCACCGAAAAATACACAGGGTCAGAACCCTGACCAACACATTGAAATAAAGTCCAAGATTGGTCGGTTATGTACGTACTTATCCAAAATGAATTCATAACCATTTTAACACGTAGCCAGGGTAATGAAATTAAACGGTACCCACCGAAAAATACACAGGGTCTGAACCCTGACCAACATATTGAAATAAAGTCCAAGATTGGTCGGTTATGTACGTACTTATCCAGAGTGAATTCATAACCATTTTAACACGTAGCCAGGGTAATGAAATTAAACGGTACCCACCGAAAAATACACAGGGTCAGAACCCTGACCAACATATTGAAATAAAGTCCAAGATTGGTCGGTTATGTACGTACTTATCCAAAATGAATTCATACCCATTTTAACACGTAGCCAGGGTGGTGAAATTAAACGGTACCCACCGAAAAATACACAGGGTCAGAACCCTGACCAACACATTGAAATAAAGTCCAAGATTGGTCGGTTATGTACGTACTTATCCAAAATGAATTCATACCCATTTTAACACGTAGCCAGGGTGGTGAAATTAAACGGTACCCACCGAAAAATACACAGGGTCAGAACCCTGACCAACACATTGAAATAAAGTCCAAGATTGGTCGGTTATGTACGTACTTATCCAGAGTGAATTCATAACCATTTTAACACGTAGCCAGGGTAATGAAATTAAACGGTACCCACCGAAAAATACACAGGGTCAGAACCCTGACCAACATATTGAAATAAAGTCCAAGATTGGTCGGTTATGTACGTACTTATCCAAAATGAATTCATACCCATTTTAACACGTAGCCAGGGTGGTGAAATTAAACGGTACCCACCGAAAAATACACAGGGTCAGAACCCTGACCAACACATTGAAATAAAGTCCAAGATTGGTCGGTTATGTACGTACTTATCCAGAGTGAATTCATAACCATTTTAACACGTAGCCAGGGTAATGAAATTAAACGGTACCCACCGAAAAATACACAGGGTCAGAACCCTGACCAACACATTGAAATAAAGTCCAAGATTGGTCGGTTATGTACGTACTTATCCAAAATGAATTCATAACCATTTTAACACGTAGCCAGGGTAATGAACCAATGCATTGCCTGATATTAAATGTTAACTAACGTTTTAGTACATATGTATAAGCATTCAGTAATTTTAATGAAAAAAAAGTACATTTATCTTAGTAATAGTGACACCTGTTGTTTAGTGTGATGAACCCCCACGGTTGGGTACAGGAGCATAGAAGTTTTTAATTAAAATTGTTTTCCATAAGAAAAATGAAACCATCATACATGGCCTTATAAACAGCCTTTTACTTCATATTGGGGTGGGTGGAGTAAAGCTGTGATTATTTTTATTACTTTCTGACCATCTAGTTTGCCATTTACCATGTCCATATAAACTAAAGCTCCAGCCAATATCAGATTTGACTACTTGTTTCAAGCTATGGCACTTGGAAATGAGTGTTGTGACATGTGGCAAATGTCCAACTGTCTTGGTTAATAAGATTGGCTATATTTCAACTAGAAACAGGTAAACCAGTATACCTGTATGTACGAAGCCAGTGATCGTTATTCAAGCCAAAGAAACTGCATCTATTTATATAAATACACATGGACAGAGAATATTTTCTTGGAGCACTAAATGTGACAATTGCCCTACTGTCTGTGATAAATATACCACACCAGCTACATAGTGCCCGACGAGGAGTTGGGTAGGTAGTGAAGAAAAACATTGACTGAAGCCTGGCAGAGGACTGAATTGTTGTCAACAGCAACAAACATACTGGGAAAGTCAAAGACAGTGAAAAAACAAACAAACAAAAAACACACAGGCATATAAATACTAACTTTCTAGGATCTTTATTGACTCCAAGTAATCCAGAGTAGAACGAGATGAATCAACGCTATACTCCGCCATCTTTATTTTAATATTAGATGCAACCATTATTCTGTAGGGGACAACGGGTCATAACTTGAGGGGAGTTAACACCCATGATTTTTAAAATGCCTTGATCAATAAGAGTCTAAGTTACAGGGAACATTATTTTCATTTTTCAGTGGACCAATAAATGCATTTGACAGGAAAATAGAAAAACTCTACCACAACAGCAATTAGAACAGCTTGCTGCATTATAAGTATCACTTCCCTGTCAAATTAGTGGTTCATGCTTATTTGAATCTGAACATAACAGGCCAATTCTATCACACCTTGCTAGGCTTGAACTTCCATCCAATCAGAGCATTCCAAATGAACATGATTCTCCACAAAACTAGAGGGCGCTCTGACCAAAAAATTGCCATGATCTAAATAAAAAGAACTGAATGTCCACAGTTATGTCTGTAGGTGTACCTTACCTGCATGCAAAATAAAGTCCAAGATTGGTCGGTTATGTACGTACTTATCCAAAATGAATTCATACCCATTTTAACACGTAGCCAGGGTGGTGAAATTAAACGGTACCCACCGAAAAATACACAGGGTCAGAACCCTGACCAACACATTGAAATAAAGTCCAAGATTGGTCGGTTATGTACGTACTTATCCAGAGTGAATTCATAACCATTTTAACACGTAGCCAGGGTAATGAAATTAAACGGTACCCACCGAAAAATACACAGGGTCAGAACCCTGACCAACATATTGAAATAAAGTCCAAGATTGGTCGGTTATGTACGTACTTATCCAGAGTGAATTCATAACCATTTTAACACGTAGCCAGGGTAATGAAATTAAACGGTACCCACCGAAAAATACACAGGGTCAGAACCCTGACCAACATATTGAAATAAAGTCCAAGATTGGTCGGTTATGTACGTACTTATCCAAAATGAATTCATACCCATTTTAACACGTAGCCAGGGTGGTGAAATTAAACGGTACCCACCGAAAAATACACAGGGTCAGAACCCTGACCAACACATTGAAATAAAGTCCAAGATTGGTCGGTTATGTACGTACTTATCCAGAGTGAATTCATAACCATTTTAACACGTAGCCAGGGTAATGAAATTAAACGGTACCCACCGAAAAATACACAGGGTCAGAACCCTGACCAACACATTGAAATAAAGTCCAAGATTGGTCGGTTATGTACGTACTTATCCAAAATGAATTCATAACCATTTTAACACGTAGCCAGGGTAATGAAATTAAACGGTACCCACCGAAAAATACACAGGGTCTGAACCCTGACCAACATATTGAAATAAAGTCCAAGATTGGTCGGTTATGTACGTACTTATCCAGAGTGAATTCATAACCATTTTAACACGTAGCCAGGGTAATGAAATTAAACGGTACCCACCGAAAAATACACAGGGTCAGAACCCTGACCAACATATTGAAATAAAGTCCAAGATTGGTCGGTTATGTACGTACTTATCCAAAATGAATTCATACCCATTTTAACACGTAGCCAGGGTGGTGAAATTAAACGGTACCCACCGAAAAATACACAGGGTCAGAACCCTGACCAACACATTGAAATAAAGTCCAAGATTGGTCGGTTATGTACGTACTTATCCAGAGTGAATTCATAACCATTTTAACACGTAGCCAGGGTAATGAAATTAAACGGTACCCACCGAAAAATACACAGGGTCAGAACCCTGACCAACATATTGAAATAAAGTCCAAGATTGGTCGGTTATGTACGTACTTATCCAAAATGAATTCATACCCATTTTAACACGTAGCCAGGGTGGTGAAATTAAACGGTACCCACCGAAAAATACACAGGGTCAGAACCCTGACCAACACATTGAAATAAAGTCCAAGATTGGTCGGTTATGTACGTACTTATCCAGAGTGAATTCATAACCATTTTAACACGTAGCCAGGGTAATGAAATTAAACGGTACCCACCGAAAAATACACAGGGTCAGAACCCTGACCAACACATTGAAATAAAGTCCAAGATTGGTCGGTTATGTACGTACTTATCCAAAATGAATTCATAACCATTTTAACACGTAGCCAGGGTAATGAACCAATGCATTGCCTGATATTAAATGTTAACTAACGTTTTAGTACATATGTATAAGCATTCAGTAATTTTAATGAAAAAAAAGTACATTTATCTTAGTAATAGTGACACCTGTTGTTTAGTGTGATGAACCCCCACGGTTGGGTACAGGAGCATAGAAGTTTTTAATTAAAATTGTTTTCCATAAGAAAAATGAAACCATCATACATGGCCTTATAAACAGCCTTTTACTTCATATTGGGGTGGGTGGAGTAAAGCTGTGATTATTTTTATTACTTTCTGACCATCTAGTTTGCCATTTACCATGTCCATATAAACTAAAGCTCCAGCCAATATCAGATTTGACTACTTGTTTCAAGCTATGGCACTTGGAAATGAGTGTTGTGACATGTGGCAAATGTCCAACTGTCTTGGTTAATAAGATTGGCTATATTTCAACTAGAAACAGGTAAACCAGTATACCTGTATGTACGAAGCCAGTGATCGTTATTCAAGCCAAAGAAACTGCATCTATTTATATAAATACACATGGACAGAGAATATTTTCTTGGAGCACTAAATGTGACAATTGCCCTACTGTCTGTGATAAATATACCACACCAGCTACATAGTGCCCGACGAGGAGTTGGGTAGGTAGTGAAGAAAAACATTGACTGAAGCCTGGCAGAGGACTGAATTGTTGTCAACAGCAACAAACATACTGGGAAAGTCAAAGACAGTGAAAAAACAAACAAACAAAAAACACACAGGCATATAAATACTAACTTTCTAGGATCTTTATTGACTCCAAGTAATCCAGAGTAGAACGAGATGAATCAACGCTATACTCCGCCATCTTTATTTTAATATTAGATGCAACCATTATTCTGTAGGGGACAACGGGTCATAACTTGAGGGGAGTTAACACCCATGATTTTTAAAATGCCTTGATCAATAAGAGTCTAAGTTACAGGGAACATTATTTTCATTTTTCAGTGGACCAATAAATGCATTTGACAGGAAAATAGAAAAACTCTACCACAACAGCAATTAGAACAGCTTGCTGCATTATAAGTATCACTTCCCTGTCAAATTAGTGGTTCATGCTTATTTGAATCTGAACATAACAGGCCAATTCTATCACACCTTGCTAGGCTTGAACTTCCATCCAATCAGAGCATTCCAAATGAACATGATTCTCCACAAAACTAGAGGGCGCTCTGACCAAAAAATTGCCATGATCTAAATAAAAAGAACTGAATGTCCACAGTTATGTCTGTAGGTGTACCTTACCTGCATGCAAAATAAAGTCCAAGATTGGTCGGTTATGTACGTACTTATCCAAAATGAATTCATACCCATTTTAACACGTAGCCAGGGTGGTGAAATTAAACGGTACCCACCGAAAAATACACAGGGTCAGAACCCTGACCAACACATTGAAATAAAGTCCAAGATTGGTCGGTTATGTACGTACTTATCCAAAATGAATTCATACCCATTTTAACACGTAGCCAGGGTGGTGAAATTAAACGGTACCCACCGAAAAATACACAGGGTCAGAACCCTGACCAACACATTGAAATAAAGTCCAAGATTGGTCGGTTATGTACGTACTTATCCAGAGTGAATTCATAACCATTTTAACACGTAGCCAGGGTAATGAAATTAAACGGTACCCACCGAAAAATACACAGGGTCAGAACCCTGACCAACATATTGAAATAAAGTCCAAGATTGGTCGGTTATGTACGTACTTATCCAAAATGAATTCATACCCATTTTAACACGTAGCCAGGGTGGTGAAATTAAACGGTACCCACCGAAAAATACACAGGGTCAGAACCCTGACCAACACATTGAAATAAAGTCCAAGATTGGTCGGTTATGTACGTACTTATCCAGAGTGAATTCATAACCATTTTAACACGTAGCCAGGGTAATGAAATTAAACGGTACCCACCGAAAAATACACAGGGTCAGAACCCTGACCAACACATTGAAATAAAGTCCAAGATTGGTCGGTTATGTACGTACTTATCCAAAATGAATTCATAACCATTTTAACACGTAGCCAGGGTAATGAACCAATGCATTGCCTGATATTAAATGTTAACTAACGTTTTAGTACATATGTATAAGCATTCAGTAATTTTAATGAAAAAAAAGTACATTTATCTTAGTAATAGTGACACCTGTTGTTTAGTGTGATGAACCCCCACGGTTGGGTACAGGAGCATAGAAGTTTTTAATTAAAATTGTTTTCCATAAGAAAAATGAAACCATCATACATGGCCTTATAAACAGCCTTTTACTTCATATTGGGGTGGGTGGAGTAAAGCTGTGATTATTTTTATTACTTTCTGACCATCTAGTTTGCCATTTACCATGTCCATATAAACTAAAGCTCCAGCCAATATCAGATTTGACTACTTGTTTCAAGCTATGGCACTTGGAAATGAGTGTTGTGACATGTGGCAAATGTCCAACTGTCTTGGTTAATAAGATTGGCTATATTTCAACTAGAAACAGGTAAACCAGTATACCTGTATGTACGAAGCCAGTGATCGTTATTCAAGCCAAAGAAACTGCATCTATTTATATAAATACACATGGACAGAGAATATTTTCTTGGAGCACTAAATGTGACAATTGCCCTACTGTCTGTGATAAATATACCACACCAGCTACATAGTGCCCGACGAGGAGTTGGGTAGGTAGTGAAGAAAAACATTGACTGAAGCCTGGCAGAGGACTGAATTGTTGTCAACAGCAACAAACATACTGGGAAAGTCAAAGACAGTGAAAAAACAAACAAACAAAAAACACACAGGCATATAAATACTAACTTTCTAGGATCTTTATTGACTCCAAGTAATCCAGAGTAGAACGAGATGAATCAACGCTATACTCCGCCATCTTTATTTTAATATTAGATGCAACCATTATTCTGTAGGGGACAACGGGTCATAACTTGAGGGGAGTTAACACCCATGATTTTTAAAATGCCTTGATCAATAAGAGTCTAAGTTACAGGGAACATTATTTTCATTTTTCAGTGGACCAATAAATGCATTGACAGGAAAATAGAAAAACTCTACCACAACAGCAATTAGAACAGCTTGCTGCATTATAAGTATCACTTCCCTGTCAAATTAGTGGTTCATGCTTATTTGAATCTGAACATAACAGGCCAATTCTATCACACCTTGCTAGGCTTGAACTTCCATCCAATCAGAGCATTCCAAATGAACATGATTCTCCACAAAACTAGAGGGCGCTCTGACCAAAAAATTGCCATGATCTAAATAAAAAGAACTGAATGTCCACAGTTATGTCTGTAGGTGTACCTTACCTGCATGCAAAATAAAGTCCAAGATTGGTCGGTTATGTACGTACTTATCCAAAATGAATTCATACCCATTTTAACACGTAGCCAGGGTGGTGAAATTAAACGGTACCCACCGAAAAATACACAGGGTCAGAACCCTGACCAACACATTGAAATAAAGTCCAAGATTGGTCGGTTATGTACGTACTTATCCAGAGTGAATTCATAACCATTTTAACACGTAGCCAGGGTAATGAAATTAAACGGTACCCACCGAAAAATACACAGGGTCAGAACCCTGACCAACATATTGAAATAAAGTCCAAGATTGGTCGGTTATGTACGTACTTATCCAGAGTGAATTCATAACCATTTTAACACGTAGCCAGGGTAATGAAATTAAACGGTACCCACCGAAAAATACACAGGGTCTGAACCCTGACCAACATATTGAAATAAAGTCCAAGATTGGTCGGTTATGTACGTACTTATCCAGAGTGAATTCATAACCATTTTAACACGTAGCCAGGGTAATGAAATTAAACGGTACCCACCGAAAAATACACAGGGTCAGAACCCTGACCAACATATTGAAATAAAGTCCAAGATTGGTCGGTTATGTACGTACTTATCCAAAATGAATTCATACCCATTTTAACACGTAGCCAGGGTGGTGAAATTAAACGGTACCCACCGAAAAATACACAGGGTCAGAACCCTGACCAACACATTGAAATAAAGTCCAAGATTGGTCGGTTATGTACGTACTTATCCAGAGTGAATTCATAACCATTTTAACACGTAGCCAGGGTAATGAAATTAAACGGTACCCACCGAAAAATACACAGGGTCAGAACCCTGACCAACACATTGAAATAAAGTCCAAGATTGGTCGGTTATGTACGTACTTATCCAAAATGAATTCATAACCATTTTAACACGTAGCCAGGGTAATGAAATTAAACGGTACCCACCGAAAAATACACAGGGTCTGAACCCTGACCAACATATTGAAATAAAGTCCAAGATTGGTCGGTTATGTACGTACTTATCCAGAGTGAATTCATAACCATTTTAACACGTAGCCAGGGTAATGAAATTAAACGGTACCCACCGAAAAATACACAGGGTCAGAACCCTGACCAACATATTGAAATAAAGTCCAAGATTGGTCGGTTATGTACGTACTTATCCAAAATGAATTCATACCCATTTTAACACGTAGCCAGGGTGGTGAAATTAAACGGTACCCACCGAAAAATACACAGGGTCAGAACCCTGACCAACACATTGAAATAAAGTCCAAGATTGGTCGGTTATGTACGTACTTATCCAAAATGAATTCATACCCATTTTAACACGTAGCCAGGGTGGTGAAATTAAACGGTACCCACCGAAAAATACACAGGGTCAGAACCCTGACCAACACATTGAAATAAAGTCCAAGATTGGTCGGTTATGTACGTACTTATCCAGAGTGAATTCATAACCATTTTAACACGTAGCCAGGGTAATGAAATTAAACGGTACCCACCGAAAAATACACAGGGTCAGAACCCTGACCAACATATTGAAATAAAGTCCAAGATTGGTCGGTTATGTACGTACTTATCCAAAATGAATTCATACCCATTTTAACACGTAGCCAGGGTGGTGAAATTAAACGGTACCCACCGAAAAATACACAGGGTCAGAACCCTGACCAACACATTGAAATAAAGTCCAAGATTGGTCGGTTATGTACGTACTTATCCAGAGTGAATTCATAACCATTTTAACACGTAGCCAGGGTAATGAAATTAAACGGTACCCACCGAAAAATACACAGGGTCAGAACCCTGACCAACACATTGAAATAAAGTCCAAGATTGGTCGGTTATGTACGTACTTATCCAAAATGAATTCATAACCATTTTAACACGTAGCCAGGGTAATGAACCAATGCATTGCCTGATATTAAATGTTAACTAACGTTTTAGTACATATGTATAAGCATTCAGTAATTTTAATGAAAAAAAAGTACATTTATCTTAGTAATAGTGACACCTGTTGTTTAGTGTGATGAACCCCCACGGTTGGGTACAGGAGCATAGAAGTTTTTAATTAAAATTGTTTTCCATAAGAAAAATGAAACCATCATACATGGCCTTATAAACAGCCTTTTACTTCATATTGGGGTGGGTGGAGTAAAGCTGTGATTATTTTTATTACTTTCTGACCATCTAGTTTGCCATTTACCATGTCCATATAAACTAAAGCTCCAGCCAATATCAGATTTGACTACTTGTTTCAAGCTATGGCACTTGGAAATGAGTGTTGTGACATGTGGCAAATGTCCAACTGTCTTGGTTAATAAGATTGGCTATATTTCAACTAGAAACAGGTAAACCAGTATACCTGTATGTACGAAGCCAGTGATCGTTATTCAAGCCAAAGAAACTGCATCTATTTATATAAATACACATGGACAGAGAATATTTTCTTGGAGCACTAAATGTGACAATTGCCCTACTGTCTGTGATAAATATACCACACCAGCTACATAGTGCCCGACGAGGAGTTGGGTAGGTAGTGAAGAAAAACATTGACTGAAGCCTGGCAGAGGACTGAATTGTTGTCAACAGCAACAAACATACTGGGAAAGTCAAAGACAGTGAAAAAACAAACAAACAAAAAACACACAGGCATATAAATACTAACTTTCTAGGATCTTTATTGACTCCAAGTAATCCAGAGTAGAACGAGATGAATCAACGCTATACTCCGCCATCTTTATTTTAATATTAGATGCAACCATTATTCTGTAGGGGACAACGGGTCATAACTTGAGGGGAGTTAACACCCATGATTTTTAAAATGCCTTGATCAATAAGAGTCTAAGTTACAGGGAACATTATTTTCATTTTTCAGTGGACCAATAAATGCATTTGACAGGAAAATAGAAAAACTCTACCACACAACAGCAATTAGAACAGCTTGCTGCATTATAAGTATCACTTCCCTGTCAAATTAGTGGTTCATGCTTATTTGAATCTGAACATAACAGGCCAATTCTATCACACCTTGCTAGGCTTGAACTTCCATCCAATCAGAGCATTCCAAATGAACATGATTCTCCACAAAACTAGAGGGCGCTCTGACCAAAAAATTGCCATGATCTAAATAAAAAGAACTGAATGTCCACAGTTATGTCTGTAGGTGTACCTTACCTGCATGCAAAATAAAGTCCAAGATTGGTCGGTTATGTACGTACTTATCCAAAATGAATTCATAACCATTTTAACACGTAGCCAGGGTAATGAAATTAAACGGTACCCACCGAAAAATACACAGGGTCAGAACCCTGACCAACACATTGAAATAAAGTCCAAGATTGGTCGGTTATGTACGTACTTATCCAAAATGAATTCATAACCATTTTAACACGTAGCCAGGGTAATGAACCAATGCATTGCCTGATATTAAATGTTAACTAACGTTTTAGTACATATGTATAAGCATTCAGTAATTTTAATGAAAAAAAGTACATTTATCTTAGTAATAGTGACACCTGTTGTTTAGTGTGATGAACCCCCACGGTTGGGTACAGGAGCATAGAAGTTTTTAATTAAAATTGTTTTCCATAAGAAAAATGAAACCATCATACATGGCCTTATAAACAGCCTTTTACTTCATATTGGGGTGGGTGGAGTAAAGCTGTGATTATTTTTATTACTTTCTGACCATCTAGTTTGCCATTTACCATGTCCATATAAACTAAAGCTCCAGCCAATATCAGATTTGACTACTTGTTTCAAGCTATGGCACTTGGAAATGAGTGTTGTGACATGTGGCAAATGTCCAACTGTCTTGGTTAATAAGATTGGCTATATTTCAACTAGAAACAGGTAAACCAGTATACCTGTATGTACGAAGCCAGTGATCGTTATTCAAGCCAAAGAAACTGCATCTATTTATATAAATACACATGGACAGAGAATATTTTCTTGGAGCACTAAATGTGACAATTGCCCTACTGTCTGTGATAAATATACCACACCAGCTACATAGTGCCCGACGAGGAGTTGGGTAGGTAGTGAAGAAAAACATTGACTGAAGCCTGGCAGAGGACTGAATTGTTGTCAACAGCAACAAACATACTGGGAAAGTCAAAGACAGTGAAAAAACAAACAAACAAAAAACACACAGGCATATAAATACTAACTTTCTAGGATCTTTATTGACTCCAAGTAATCCAGAGTAGAACGAGATGAATCAACGCTATACTCCGCCATCTTTATTTTAATATTAGATGCAACCATTATTCTGTAGGGGACAACGGGTCATAACTTGAGGGAGTTAACACCCATGATTTTTAAAATGCCTTGATCAATAAGAGTCTAAGTTACAGGGAACATTATTTTCATTTTTCAGTGGACCAATAAATGCATTTGACAGGAAAATAGAAAAACTCTACCACAACAGCAATTAGAACAGCTTGCTGCATTATAAGTATCACTTCCCTGTCAAATTAGTGGTTCATGCTTATTTGAATCTGAACATAACAGGCCAATTCTATCACACCTTGCTAGGCTTGAACTTCCATCCAATCAGAGCATTCCAAATGAACATGATTCTCCACAAAACTAGAGGGCGCTCTGACCAAAAAATTGCCATGATCTAAATAAAAAGAACTGAATGTCCACAGTTATGTCTGTAGGTGTACCTTACCTGCATGCAAAATAAAGTCCAAGATTGGTCGGTTATGTACGTACTTATCCAAAATGAATTCATACCCATTTTAACACGTAGCCAGGGTGGTGAAATTAAACGGTACCCACCGAAAAATACACAGGGTCAGAAACCCTGACCAACACATTGAAATAAAGTCCAAGATTGGTCGGTTATGTACGTACTTATCCAGAGTGAATTCATAACCATTTTAACACGTAGCCAGGGTAATGAAATTAAACGGTACCCACCGAAAAATACACAGGGT
>NW_028188807.1:0-27953 GCF_978046115.1 Saccoglossus kowalevskii | reverse complement strand
TGTCTATAGCTATCCAGTGATACATACATTAGGTATGTTGGCTATAGCTATCCAGTGATACATACTTTAGGTAGGTTGGCTATAGCTATCCAGTGATACATACTTTAGGTAGGTTGGCTATAGCTATCCAGTAATACATACATTAGGTATGTTTGCTATAGCTATCCAGTGATACATACTTTAGGTATGTTGGCTATAGCTATCCAGTGATACATACTTTAGGTATGTTGGCTATAGCTATCCAGTGATACATAATTTAGGTATGTTGGCTATAGCTATCCAGTGATACATACTTTAGGTAGGTTGGCTATAGCTATCCAGTGTTACATACTTTAGGTAGGTTGGCTATAGCTATCCAGTGATACATACTTTAGGTATGTTGGCTATAGCTATCCCGTGATACATACTTTAGGTATGTTGGCTATAGCTATCCAGTGATACATACTTTAGGTAGGTTGGCTATAGTTATCCAGTGTTACATTCTTTAGGTAGGTTGGCTATAGCTATCCAGTGATACATACTTTAGGTAGGTTGGCTATAGCTATCCAGTGATACATACTTTAGGTAGGTTGGCTATAGGCTATCCAGTGATACATACTTTAGATAGGTTGTCTATAGCTATCCAGTGATACATACATTAGGTATGTTGGCTATAGCTATCCAGTGATACATACTTTAGGTAGGTTGGCTATAGCTATCCAGTGATACATACTTTAGGTAGGTTGGCTATAGCTATCCAGTAATACATACATTAGGTAGGTTGGCTATAGCTATCCAGTGATACATACTTTAGGTAGGTTGGCTATAGCTATCCAGTGATACATACTTTAGGTAGGTTGGCTATAGCTATCCAGTGATACTTACTTTAGGTAGGTTGGCTATTGCTATCCAGTGATACATACTTTAGGTAGGTTGGCTATAGGCTATCCAGTGATACATACTTTAGATAGGTTGTCTATAGCTATCCAGTGATAAATACATTAGGTATGTTGGCTATAGCTATCCAGTGATACATACTTTAGTTAGGTTGGCTATAGCTATCCAGTGATACATACTTTAGGTAGGTTGTCTATAGCTATCCAGTGATACATACATTAGGTATGTTGGCTATAGCTATCCAGTGATACATACTTTAGGTATGTTGGCTATAGCTATCCAGTGATACATACATTAGGTAGGTTGGCTATAGCTATCCAATGATACATACTTTAGGTAGGTTGGTTATAGCTATCCAGTGATACATACTTTAGGTAGGTTGGCTATAGCTATCCAGTGATACATACTTTAGGTATGTTGGCTATAGCTATCCAGTGATACATACATTAGGTAGGTTGGCTATAGCTATCCAGTGATACATACTTTAGGTAGGTTGGCTATAGCTATCCAGTGATACATACTTTAGGTATGTTGGATATAGCTATCCAGTGATACATATTTTATGTATGTTGGCTATAGCTATCCAGTGATACATACTTTAGATAGGTTGGCTATAGCTATCCAGTGATACATACTTTATGTATGTTGGCTATAGCTATCCAGTGATACATACTTTAGGTATGTTGGCTATAGCTATCCAGTGATACATACTTTAGGTATGTTGGCTATAGCTATTCAGTGATACATGCTTTGGGTAGGTTGGCTATAGCTATCCAGTGATACATAATTTAGGTAGGTTGGCTATAGCTATCCAGTGATACATACTTTAGGTAGGTTGGCTATAGCTATCCAGTGATACATACTTTAGGTAGGTTGGCTATAGCTATCCAGTGATACATACTTTAGGTAGGTTGGCTATAGCTATCCAGTGATACATACTTTAGGTAGGTTGGCTATAGCTATCCAGTGATACATACTTTAGGTATGATGGCTATAGCTATCCAGTGATACATACTTTAGGTAGGTTGGCTATAGCTATCCAGTGATACATACAGTAGGTAGGTTGGCTATAGCTATCCAGTGATACTTACTTTAGGTATGTTGGCTATAGCTATCCGGTGATACATATTTTAGGTAGGTTGGCTATAGCTATCCAGTGATACATATTTTAGATATGTTGGCTATAGTTATCCAATGATACATACTTTAGGTAGGTTGGCTATAGCTATCCAGTGATACATACTTTAGGTAGGTTGGCTATAGCTATCCAGTAATACTTACTTTAGGTAGGTTGGCTATAGCTATCCAGTGATACATACTTTAGGTAGGTTGGCTATAGCTATCCAGTGATACATACTTTAGGTAGGTTGGCTATAGCTATCCAGTAATACATACATTAGGTATGTTTGCTATAGCTATCCAGTGATACATACTTTAGGTATGTTGGCTATAGCTATCCAGTGATACATACTTTAGGTATGTTGGCTATAGCTATCCAGTGATACATACTTTAGGTATGTTGGCTATAGCTATCCAGTGATACATACTTTAGGTAGGTTGGCTATAGCTATCCAGTGTTACATACTTTAGGTAGGTTGGCTATAGCTATCCAGTGATACATACTTTAGGTATGTTGGCTATAGCTATCCCGTGATACATACTTTAGGTATGTTGGCTATAGCTATCCAGTGATACATACTTTAGGTAGGTTGGCTATAGTTATCCAGTGTTACATTCTTTAGGTAGGTTGGCTATAGCTATCCAGTGATACATACTTTAGGTATGTTGGCTATAGCTATCCAGTGATACATACTTTAGGTAGGTTGGCTATAGCTATCCAGTGATACATACTTTAGGTAGGTTGGCTATAGCTATCCAGTAATACATACTTTAGGTGTGTTGGCTATAGCTATCCAGTGATACATACTTTAGATAGGTTGGCTATAGCTATCCAGTGATACATACTTTAGGTATGTTGGCTATAGCTATCCAGTGATACATACATTAGGTCGGTTGGCTATAGCTATCCAGTGATACATACTTTAGGTAGGTTGGCTATAGCTATCCAGTGATACATACTTTAGGTAGGTTGGCTATAGCTATCCAGTGATACATACTTTAGGTAGGTTGGCTATAGCTATCCAGTGATACATACTTTAGGTATGTTGGCTATAGCTATCCAGTGATACATACTTTAGGTAGGTTGGCTATAGCTATCCAGTGATACATACTTTAGGTAGGTTGGCTATAGCTATCCAGTGATACATACTTTAGGTAGGTTGGCTATAGCTATTCAGTGATACATACTTTAGGTTGGTTGGCTATAGCTATCCAGTGATACATACTTTAGATATGTTGTCTATAGCTATCCAGTGATACATACTTTAGGTATGTTGGCTATAGCTATCCAATGATACATACTTTAGGTAGGTTGGCTACAGCTATCCAGTGATACAAACTTTAGGTAGGTTGGCTATAGCTATCCAGTGATACATACTTTAGGTAGGTTGTCTATAGCTATCCAGTGATACATACTTTAGGTAGGTTGTCTATAGCTATCCAGTGATACATACTTTAGGTAGGTTGTCTATAGCTATCCAGTGATACATACTTTAGGTATGTTGGCTATAGCTATCCAATGATACATACTTTAGGTAGGTTGGCTACAGCTATCCAGTGATACATACTTTTGGTAGGTTGGCTATAGCTATCCAGTGATACATACTTTAGGTATGTTGGCTATAGCTATCCAATGATACATACTTTAGGTAGGTTGGCTACAGCTATCCAGTGATACATACTTTTGGTAGGTTGTTTATAGCTATCCAGTGATACATACTTTAGGTATGTTGGCTATAGCTATCCAGTGATACATACTTTAGATAGGTTGGCTATAGCTATCCAGTGATACATACTTTAGGTATGTTGGCTATAGCTATCCAGTGATACATACTTTAGGTAGGTTGTCTATAGCTATCCAGTGATACATACTTTAGGTATGTTGGCTATAGTTATCCAGTGATACATACTTTAGGTAGGTTGGCTATAGCTATCCAGTGATACATACTTTAGGTATGTTGGCTATAGCTATCCAGTGATACATACTTTAGTTATGTTGGCTATAGCTATCCAGTGATACATACTTTAGGTAGGTTGGCTATAGCTATCCAGTGATACTTACTTTAGGTAGGTTGGCTATAGCTATCCAGTGATACATACTTTAGGTAGGTTGGCTATAGGCTATCCAGTGATACATACTTTAGATAGGTTGTCTATAGCTATCCAGTGATACATACATTAGGTATGTTGGCTATAGCTATCCAGTGATACATACTTTAGGTATGTTGGCTATAGCTATCCAGTGATACATACATTAGGTACGTTGGCTATAGCTATCCAATGATACATACTTTAGGTAGGTTGGTTATAGCTATCCAGTGATACATACTTTAGGTAGGTTGGCTATAGCTATCCAGTGATACATACTTTAGGTATGTTGGCTATAGCTATCCAGTGATACATACATTAGGTAGGTTGGCTATAGCTATCCAGTGATACATACTTTAGGTAGGTTGGCTATAGCTATCCAGTGATACATACTTTAGGTATGTTGGCTATAGCTATCCAGTGATACATACTTTATGTATGTTGGCTATAGCTATCCAGTGATACATACTTTAGATAGGTTGGCTATAGCTATCCAGTGATACATACTTTATGTATGTTGGCTATAGCTATCCAGTGATACATACTTTAGGTAGGTAGGTTGTCTATAGCTATCCAGTGATACATACTTTAGGTAGGTTGGCTATAGCTATCCAGTGATACATACTTTAGATAGGTTGGCTATAGCTATCCAGTGATACATACTTTAGGTATGTTGGCTATAGCTATCCAGTGATACATACTTTAGGTATGTTGGCTACAGCTATCCAGTGATAGATACTTTAGGTAGGTTGTCTATAGCTATCCAGTGATACATACTTTAGGTATGTTGGCTATAGCTATCCAATGATACATACTTTAGGTAGGTTGGCTACAGCTATCCAGTGATACAAACTTTAGGTAGGTTGGCTATAGCTATCCAGTGATACATACTTTAGGTAGGTTGTCTATAGCTATCCAGTGATACATACTTTAGGTAGGTTGTCTATAGCTATCCAGTGATACATACTTTAGATAGGTTGGCTATAGCTATCCAGTGATATATACTTTAGGTAGGTTGTCTATAGCTATCCAGTGATACATACTTTAGGTATGTTGGCTATAGCTATCCAATGATACATACTTTAGGTAGGTTGGCTTCAGCTATCCAGTGATACATACTGTTGGTAGGTTGGCTATAGCTATCCAGTGATACATACTTTAGGTATGTTGGCTATAGCTATCCAATGATACATACTTTAGGTAGGTTGGCTACAGCTATCCAGTGATACATACTTTTGGTAGGTTGTTTATAGCTATCCAGTGATACATACTTTAGGTATGTTGGCTATAGCTATCCAGTGATACATACTTTAGATAGGTTGGCTATAGCTATCCAGTGATACATACTTTAGGTATGTTGGCTATAGCTATCCAGTGATACATACTTTAGGTAGGTTGTCTATAGCTATCCAGTGATACATACTTTAGGTATGTTGGCTATAGCTATCCAGTGATACATACTTTAGGTAGGTTGGCTATAGCTATCCAGTGATACATACTTTAGGTATGTTGGCTATAGCTATCCAGTGATACATACTTTAGTTATGTTGGCTATAGCTATCCAGTGATACATACATTAGGTAGGTTGGCTATAGCTATCCAATGATACATACTTTAGGTAGGTTGGTTATAGCTATCCAGTGATACATACTTTAGGTAGGTTGGCTATAGCTATCCAGTGATACATACTTTAGGTATGTTGGCTATAGCTATCCAGTGATACATACATTAGGTAGGTTGGCTATAGCTATCCAGTGATACATACTTTAGGTAGGTTGGCTATAGCTATCCAGTGATACATACTTTAGGTATGTTGGCTATAGCTATCCAGTGATACATACTTTATGTATGTTGGCTATAGCTATCCAGTGATACATACTTTAGATAGGTTGGCTATAGCTATCCAGTGATACATACTTTATGTATGTTGGCTATAGCTATCCAGTGATACATACTTTAGGTATGTTGGCTATAGCTATCCAGTGATACATACTTTAGGTATGTTGGCTATAGCTATCCAGTGATACATACTTTGGGTAGGTTGGCTATAGCTATCCAGTGATACATACTTTAGGTAGGTTGGCTATAGCTATCCAGTGATACATACTTTAGGTAGGTTGGCTATAGCTATCCAGTGATACATACTTTAGGTAGGTTGGCTATAGCTATCCAGTGATACATACTTTAGGTAGGTTGGCTATAGCTATCCAGTGATACATACTTTAGGTAGGTTGGCTATAGCTATCCAGTGATACATACTTTAGGTATGTTGGCTATAGCTATCCAGTGATACATACTTTAGGTAGGTTGGCTATAGCTATCCAGTGATACATACAGTAGGTAGGTTGGCTATAGCTATCCAGTGATACTTACTTTAGGTATGTTGGCTATAGCTATCCGGTGATACATATTTTAGGTAGGTTGGCTATAGCTATCCAGTGATACATATTTTAGATATGTTGGCTATAGCTATCCAATGTTACATACTTTAGGTAGGTTGGCTATAGCTATCCAGTGATACATACTTTAGGTAGGTTGGCTATAGCTATCTAGTGATACTAACTTTAGGTAGGTTGGCTATAGCTATCCAGTGATACATACTTTAGGTAGGTTGGCTATAGGCTATCCAGTGATACATACTTTAGATAGGTTGTCTATAGCTATCCAGTGATACATACATTAGGTATGTTGGCTATAGCTATCCAGTGATACATACTTTAGGTATGTTGGCTATAGCTATCCAGTGATACATACATTAGGTAGGTTGGCTATAGCTATCCAATGATACATAATTTAGGTAGGTTGGCTATAGCTATCCAGTGATACATACTTTAGGTAGGTTGGCTATAGCTATCCAGTGATACATACTTTAGGTATGTTGGCTATAGCTATCCAGTGATACATACATTAGGTAGGTTGGCTATAGCTATCCAGTGATACATACTTTAGGTAGGTTGGCTATAGCTATCCAGTGATACATACTTTAGGTATGTTGGCTATAGCTATCCAGTGATACATACTTTATGTATGTTGGCTATAGCTATCCAGTGATACATACTTTAGATAGGTTGGCTATAGCTATCCAGTGATACATACTTTATGTATGTTGGCTATAGCTATCCAGTGATACATACTTTAGGTATGTTGGCTATAGCTATCCAGTGATACATACTTTAGGTATGTTGGCTATAGCTATTCAGTGATACATACTTTGGGTAGGTTGGCTATAGCTATCCAGTGATACATACTTTAGGTAGGTTGGCTATAGCTATCCAGTGATACATACTTTAGGTAGGTTGGCTATAGCTATCCAGTGATACATACTTTAGGTAGGTTGGCTATAGCTATCCAGTGATACATACTTTAGGTAGGTTGGCTATAGCTATCCAGTGATACATACTTTAGGTAGGTTGGCTATAGCTATCCAGTGATACATACTTTAGGTATGTTGGCTATAGCTATCCAGTGATACAGTAAAACCTGTCAAAACCGACCATGACTGGGACTGGGATCTATGGTCGGTTTTCAGAGGGAGTCGGTTTATTCAGGGTGGGCGTGACTTTGATTGAAACAACAATTACATGTGCTGTAAACACGGGACAAATGAAAGACATCGGAGTTTGCCTCCGGTGATTCTACATGTATTTACAATGTGCATTTATTGTATTGTTTCAATAAAATAATTTACCAAACAAGACAAAAATATTATGGTATGTACATGACATCAATTAACATTAAAATAACTATTCGAACAGACCGGGTAAGTATTGCGTATCGTAACTGAAGGCGTCCATTTTGGATGACATCACAACGTATGTTCACGTGAGCTACATGTAATTATCATAATTTATGCAGACAGTCGATTTTGCTGTTAAGTCAATCACAGTCCCTCAACAGGGACTGTGAGTCAATGAATCAAATTACGATGTAAAAAATCATCAAGCTTTGACTACTTTAAAGAACATCTTTTTTTTTCAACGATTTTGTTTTCCGTTCGAATTATGAAATTTTGGATATCTGTCAAGTAACTGGAGTCTTTGTTCTGTAATCTTGTCAACATGTCTAGCACATCGCCATGCGTCAAGTCACTGTCGTTGTGGGGGTCAATAATTTGACTGTCGTTGCAATTTATGTCATTGTTGTCTATAGATTCATGGTTTTCTTTGTCTGCAATAAAATTCTCAACAATCTGTTGCTCCCACTCGCCGTCATACATTGCTTCAGTCGGTATACGTTCATCAAAGTGGAGGTATTCTACAACGCTACACTGTGTTTGCGGGTCTGCAACTTGCTAAATAAGGTTTCCGAATTCTTTGTTGTCGTCTGCTTCTTCGTCATCATAAATTTCAATCTTGAAGCCTCCTTTACGGAAACATTCGAAAGCACAAAATTGTCGATCAGAATCGTTATGGAAAGAAGAAAACTCAATGTCTTTTGAGCGTTGAAGAAGTGATAATGCAGTGTGCTTCACCGCAATTGAAGGTGATGACCCCGATCATTTGTTTATATCCGGGGTCATTATACTGTCCAGACACCACGCTATGCGTGGGCGTGTGGTGTGAAAAATGTAATCAGTTGCCATTGTTTTACACGGGACGTTACTTGTAGTGTGAGATTTGGTATTGTTTCTGTGACGTTCGCGGAATTTGGACACAATGCACACTTTTTAGGTCGGGCAGACCGAATTACTAGACAGCGGATGTGGTGCAAATGGTCGGATGGTCGATGTATTCAGTGTGAATATTGGACTTGGGACCGATCAATGCGGTCGGTGTTCGGAGTAAACAGTGGTCGGATTTCACAGGTTGTTTTAACATAGGCGTCTATGGAGAAATTTCGGGGCTACATAAATCGGTCGGTTCTGACAGTAGGTCGGTTTATCCAGGGGTCGGTTTTGACAGGTTTTACTGTACATACTTTAGGTAGGTTGGCTATAGCTATCCAGTGATACATACTGTAGGTAGGTTGGCTATAGCTATCCAGTGATACATACTTTAGGTAGGTTGGCTATAGCTATCCAGTAATACATACTTTAGGTATGTTGGCTATAGCTATTCAGTGATACATACTTTAGGTATGTTGGCTATAGCTATCCAGTAATACATACTTTAGGTATGTTGGCTATAGCTATCCAGTGATACATACTTTGGGTAGGTAGGCTATAGCTATCCAGTGATACATACTTTAGGTATGTTGGCTATAGTTATCCAGTGATACATACTTTAGGTAGGTTGGCTATAGTTATCCAGTAATACATACTTTAGGTACGTTGGCTATAGCTATCCAGTGATACATACTTTAGGTAGGTTGGCTATAGCTATCCAGTGATACATATTTTAGGTATGTTGGCTATAGCTATCCAGTGATACATACTTTAGGTAGGTTGGCTATAGCTATCCAGTGATACATACTTTAGGTAGGTTGGCTATAGCTATCCAGTGATACATACTTTAGGTATGTTGGCTATAGCTATCCAGTGATACATATTTTAGATAGGTTGGCTATAGCTATCCAGTGATACATACTTTAGGTAGGTTGGCTATAGCTATCCAGTGATACATACTTTAGGTATGTTGGCTATAGCTATCCAGTGATACATACTTTAGGTAGGTTGGCTATAGCTATCCAGTGATACATACTTTAGGTAGGTTGGCTATAGCTATCCAGTGATACATACTTTAGGTAGGTTGGCTATAGCTATCCAGTGATACATACTTTAGGTAGGTTGGCTATAGCTATCCAGTGATACATACTTTAGGTATGTTGGCTATAGCTATCCAGTAATACATACATTAGGTATGTTTGCTATAGCTATCCAGTGATACATACTTTAGGTATGTTGGCTATAGCTATCCAGTGATACATACTTTAGGTATGTTGGCTATAGCTATCCAGTGATACATACTTTAGGTATGTTGGCTATAGCTATCCAGTGATACATACTTTAGGTAGGTTGGCTATAGCTATCCAGTGTTACATACTTTAGGTAGGTTGGCTATAGCTATCCAGTGATACATACTTTAGGTATGTTGGCTATAGCTATCCTGTGATACATACTTTAGGTATGTTGGCTATAGCTATCCAGTGATACATACTTTAGGTAGGTTGGCTATAGTTAGCCAGTGTTACATTCTTTAGGTAGGTTGGCTATAGCTATCCAGTGATACATACTTTAGGTATGTTGGCTATAGCTATCCAGTGATACATACTTTAGGTAGGTTGGCTATAGCTATCCAGTGATACATACTTTAGGTAGGTTGGCTATAGCTATCCAGTAATACATACTTTAGGTGTGTTGGCTATAGCTATCCAGTGATACATACTTTTGATAGGTTGGCTATAGCTATCCAGTGATACATACTTTAGGTATGTTGGCTATAGCTATCCAGTGTTACATACTTTAGGTAGGTTGGCTATAGCTATCCAGTGATACATACATTAGGTATGTTTGCTATAGCTATCCAGTGATACATACTTTAGGTATGTTGGCTATAGCTATCCAGTGATACATACTTTAGGTATGTTGGCTATAGCTATCCAGTGATACATACTTTAGGTATGTTGGCTATAGCTATCCAGTGATACATACTTTAGGTAGGTTGGCTATAGCTATCCAGTGTTACATACTTTAGGTAGGTTGGCTATAGCTATCCAGTGATACATACTTTAGGTATGTTGGCTATAGCTATCCTGTGATACATACTTTAGGTATGTTGGCTATAGCTATCCAGTGATACATACTTTAGGTAGGTTGGCTATAGTTAGCCAGTGTTACATTCTTTAGGTAGGTTGGCTATAGCTATCCAGTGATACATACTTTAGGTATGTTGGCTATAGCTATCCAGTGATACATACTTTAGGTAGGTTGGCTATAGCTATCCAGTGATACATACTTTAGGTAGGTTGGCTATAGCTATCCAGTAATACATACTTTAGGTGTGTTGGCTATAGCTATCCAGTGATACATACTTTTGATAGGTTGGCTATAGCTATCCAGTGATACATACTTTAGGTATGTTGGCTATAGCTATCCAGTGTTACATACTTTAGGTAGGTTGGCTATAGCTATCCAGTGATACATACTTTAGGTAGGTTGGCTATAGCTATCCAGTGATACATACTTTAGGTAGGTTGGCTATAGCTATCCAGTGATACATACTTTAGGTAGGTTGGCTATAGCTATCCAGTGATACATACTTTAGGTATGTTGGCTATAGCTATCCAGTGATATATACTTTAGGTAGGTTGGCTATAGCTATCCAGTGATACATACTTTAGGTAGGTTGGCTATAGCTATCCAGTGATACATACTTTAGGTAGGTTGGCTATAGCTATTCAGTGATACATACTTTAGGTTGGTTGGCTATAGCTATCCAGTGATACATACTTTAGATATGTTGGCTATAGCTATCCAGTGATACATACTTTATGTATGTTGGCTATAGCTATCCAGTGATACATACTTTAGGTAGGTTGGCTATAGCTATCCAGTGATACATACTTTAGGTATGTTGGCTACAGCTATCCAGTGATAGATACTTTAGGTAGGTTGTCTATAGCTATCCAGTGATACATACTTTAGGTATGTTGGCTATAGCTATCCAATGATACATACTTTAGGTAGGTTGGCTACAGCTATCCAGTGATACATACTTTAGGTAGGTAGGTTGTCTATAGCTATCCAGTGATACATACTTTAGGTAGGTTGGCTATAGCTATCCAGTGATACATACTTTAGATAGGTTGGCTATAGCTATCCAGTGATACATACTTTAGGTATGTTGGCTATAGCTATCCAGTGATACATACTTTAGGTATGTTGGCTACAGCTATCCAGTGATAGATACTTTAGGTAGGTTGTCTATAGCTATCCAGTGATACATACGTTAGGTATGTTGGCTATAGCTATCCAATGATACATACTTTAGGTAGGTTGGCTACAGCTATCCAGTGATACAAACTTTAGGTAGGTTGGCTATAGCTATCCAGTGATACATACTTTAGGTAGGTTGTCTATAGCTATCCAGTGATACATACTTTAGGTAGGTTGTCTATAGCTATCCAGTGATACATACTTTAGATAGGTTGGCTATAGCTATCCAGTGATACATACTTTAGGTAGGTTGTCTATAGCTATCCAGTGATACATACTTTAGGTATGTTGGCTATAGCTATCCAATGATACATACTTTAGGTAGGTTGGCTACAGCTATCCAGTGATACATACTTTTGGTAGGTTGGCTATAGCTATCCAGTGATACATACTTTAGGTATGTTGGCTATAGCTATCCAATGATACATACTTTAGGTAGGTTGGCTACAGCTATCCAGTGATACATACTTTTGGTAGGTTGTTTATAGCTATCCAGTGATACATACTTTAGGTATGTTGGCTATAGCTATCCAGTGATACATACTTTAGATAGGTTGGCTATAGCTATCCAGTGATACATACTTTAGGTAGGTTGGCTATAGCTATCCAGTGATACATTCTTTTGGTAGGTTGTTTCTAGCTATCCAGTGATACATACTTTAGGTATGTTGGCTATAGCTATCCAGTGATACATACTTTAGATAGGTTGGCTATAGCTATCCAGTGATACATACTTTAGGTATGTTGGCTATAGCTATCCAGTGATACATACTTTAGGTAGGTTGTCTATAGCTATCCAGTGATACATACTTTAGGTATGTTGGCTATAGTTATCCAGTGATACATACTTTAGGTAGGTTGGCTATAGCTATCCAGTGATACATACTTTAGGTATGTTGGCTATAGCTATCCAGTGATACATACTTTAGTTATGTTGGCTATAGCTATCCAGTGATACATACTTTAGGTAGGTTGGCTATAGCTATCCAGTGATACTTACTTTAGGTAGGTTGGCTATAGCTATCCAGTGATACATACTTTAGGTAGGTTGGCTATAGGCTATCCAGTGATACATACTTTAGATAGGTTGTCTATAGCTATCCAGTGATACATACATTAGGTATGTTGGCTATAGCTATCCAGTGATACATACTTTAGGTATGTTGGCTATAGCTATCCAGTGATACATACATTAGGTAGGTTGGCTATAGCTATCCAATGATACATACTTTAGGTAGGTTGGTTATAGCTATCCAGTGATACATACTTTAGGTAGGTTGGCTATAGCTATCCAGTGATACATACTTTAGGTATGTTGGCTATAGCTATCCAGTGATACATACATTAGGTAGGTTGGCTATAGCTATCCAGTGATACATACTTTAGGTAGGTTGGCTATAGCTATCCAGTGATACATACTTTAGGTATGTTGGCTATAGCTATCCAGTGATACATACTTTATGTATGTTGGCTATAGCTATCCAGTGATACATACTTTAGATAGGTTGGCTATAGCTATCCAGTGATACATACTTTATGTATGTTGGCTATAGCTATCCAGTGATACATACTTTAGGTAGGTAGGTTGTCTATAGCTATCCAGTGATACATACTTTAGGTAGGTTGGCTATAGCTATCCAGTGATACATACTTTAGATAGGTTGGCTATAGCTATCCAGTGATACATACTTTAGGTATGTTGGCTATAGCTATCCAGTGATACATACTTTAGGTATGTTGGCTACAGCTATCCAGTGATAGATACTTTAGGTAGGTTGTCTATAGCTATCCAGTGATACATACTTTAGGTATGTTGGCTATAGCTATCCAATGATACATACTTTAGGTAGGTTGGCTACAGCTATCCAGTGATACAAACTTTAGGTAGGTTGGCTATAGCTATCCAGTGATACATACTTTAGGTAGGTTGTCTATAGCTATCCAGTGATACATACTTTAGGTAGGTTGTCTATAGCTATCCAGTGATACATACTTTAGATAGGTTGGCTATAGCTATCCAGTGATATATACTTTAGGTAGGTTGTCTATAGCTATCCAGTGATACATACTTTAGGTATGTTGGCTATAGCTATCCAATGATACATACTTTAGGTAGGTTGGCTTCAGCTATCCAGTGATACATACTGTTGGTAGGTTGGCTATAGCTATCCAGTGATACATACTTTAGGTATGTTGGCTATAGCTATCCAATGATACATACTTTAGGTAGGTTGGCTACAGCTATCCAGTGATACATACTTTTGGTAGGTTGTTTATAGCTATCCAGTGATACATACTTTAGGTATGTTGGCTATAGCTATCCAGTGATACATACTTTAGATAGGTTGGCTATAGCTATCCAGTGATACATACTTTAGGTATGTTGGCTATAGCTATCCAGTGATACATACTTTAGGTAGGTTGTCTATAGCTATCCAGTGATACATACTTTAGGTATGTTGGCTATAGCTATCCAGTGATACATACTTTAGGTAGGTTGGCTATAGCTATCCAGTGATACATACTTTAGGTATGTTGGCTATAGCTATCCAGTGATACATACTTTAGTTATGTTGGCTATAGCTATCCAGTGATACATACATTAGGTAGGTTGGCTATAGCTATCCAATGATACATACTTTAGGTAGGTTGGTTATAGCTATCCAGTGATACATACTTTAGGTAGGTTGGCTATAGCTATCCAGTGATACATACTTTAGGTATGTTGGCTATAGCTATCTAGTGATACTTACTTTAGGTAGGTTGGCTATAGCTATCTAGTGATACTTACTTTAGGTAGGTTGGCTATAGCTATCCAGTGATACATACTTTAGGTAGGTTGGCTATAGGCTATCCAGTGATACATACTTTAGATAGGTTGTCTATAGCTATCCAGTGATACATACATTAGGTATGTTGGCTATAGCTATCCAGTGATACATACTTTAGGTATGTTGGCTATAGCTATCCAGTGATACATACATTAGGTAGGTTGGCTATAGCTATCCAATGATACATAATTTAGGTAGGTTGGCTATAGCTATCCAGTGATACATACTTTAGGTAGGTTGGCTATAGCTATCCAGTGATACATACTTTAGGTATGTTGGCTATAGCTATCCAGTGATACATACTTTAGGTAGGTTGGCTATAGCTATCCAGTGATACATACTTTAGGTAGGTTGGCTATAGCTATCCAGTGATACATACTTTAGGTATGTTGGCTATAGCTATCCAGTGATACATACTTTATGTATGTTGGCTATAGCTATCCAGTGATACATACTTTAGATAGGTTGGCTATAGCTATCCAGTGATACATACTTTATGTATGTTGGCTATAGCTATCCAGTGATACATACTTTAGGTATGTTGGCTATAGCTATCCAGTGATACATACTTTAGGTATGTTGGCTATAGCTATTCAGTGATACATACTTTGGGTAGGTTGGCTATAGCTATCCAGTGATACATACTTTAGGTAGGTTGGCTATAGCTATCCAGTGATACATACTTTAGGTAGGTTGGCTATAGCTATCCAGTGATACATACTTTAGGTAGGTTGGCTATAGCTATCCAGTGATACATACTTTAGGTAGGTTGGCTATAGCTATCCAGTGATACATACTTTAGGTAGGTTGGCTATAGCTATCCAGTGATACATACTTTAGGTATGTTGGCTATAGCTATCCAGTGATACATACTTTAGGTAGGTTGGCTATAGCTATCCAGTGATACATACTGTAGGTAGGTTGGCTATAGCTATCCAGTGATACATACTTTAGGTAGGTTGGCTATAGCTATCCAGTAATACATACTTTAGGTATGTTGGCTATAGCTATTCAGTGATACATACTTTAGGTATGTTGGCTATAGTTATCCAGTGATACATACTTTAGGTATGTTGGCTATAGCTATCCAGTAATACATACTTTAGGTATGTTGGCTATAGCTATCCAGTGATACATACTTTGGGTAGGTAGGCTATAGCTATCCAGTGATACATACTTTAGGTATGTTGGCTATAGTTATCCAGTGATACATACTTTAGGTAGGTTGGCTATAGTTATCCAGTAATACATACTTTAGGTACGTTGGCTATAGCTATCCAGTGATACATACTTTAGGTAGGTTGGCTATAGCTATCCAGTGATACATATTTTAGGTATGTTGGCTATAGCTATCCAGTGATACATACTTTAGGTAGGTTGGCTATAGCTATCCAGTGATACATACTTTAGGTAGGTTGGCTATAGCTATCCAGTGATACATACTTTAGGTATGTTGGCTATAGCTATCCAGTGATACATACTTTAGGTAGGTTGGCTATAGCTATCCAGTGATACATACTGTAGGTAGGTTGGCTATAGCTATCCAGTGATACATACTTTAGGTAGGTTGGCTATAGCTATCCAGTAATACATACTTTAGGTATGTTGGCTATAGCTATTCAGTGATACATACTTTAGGTATGTTGGCTATAGTTATCCAGTGATACATACTTTAGGTATGTTGGCTATAGCTATCCAGTAATACATACTTTAGGTATGTTGGCTATAGCTATCCAGTGATACATACTTTGGGTAGGTAGGCTATAGCTATCCAGTGATACATACTTTAGGTATGTTGGCTATAGTTATCCAGTGATACATACTTTAGGTAGGTTGGCTATAGTTATCCAGTAATACATACTTTAGGTACGTTGGCTATAGCTATCCAGTGATACATACTTTAGGTAGGTTGGCTATAGCTATCCAGTGATACATATTTTAGGTATGTTGGCTATAGCTATCCAGTGATACATACTTTAGGTAGGTTGGCTATAGCTATCCAGTGATACATACTTTAGGTATGTTGGCTATAGCTATCCAGTGATACATACTTTAGGTATGTTGGCTATAGCTATCCAGTGATACATACTTTAGGTATGTTGGCTATAGCTATCCAGTGATACATACTTTAGGTATGTTGGCTATAGCTATCCAGTGATACATACTTTAGGTATGTTGGCTATAGCTATCCAGTGATACATACTTTAGGTAGGTTGGCTATAGCTATCCAGTGATACATACTTTAGGTAGGTTGGCTATAGCTATCCAGTGATACATACATTAGGTATGTTTGCTATAGCTATCCAGTGATACATACTTTAGGTATGTTGGCTATAGCTATCCAGTGATACATACTTTAGGTATGTTGGCTATAGCTATCCAGTGATACATACTTTAGGTATCTTGGCTATAGCTATCCAGTGATACATAATTTAGGTATGTTGGCTATAGCTATCCAGTGTTACATACTTTAGGTAGGTTGGCTATAGCTATCCAGTGATACATACTTTAGGTATGTTGGCTATAGCTATCCCGTGATACATACTTTAGGTATGTTGGCTATAGCTATCCAGTGATACATACTTTAGGTAGGTTGGCTACAGTTATCCAGTGTTACATTCTTTAGGTAGGTTGGCTATAGCTATCCAGTGATACATACTTTAGGTATGTTGGCTATAGCTATCCAGTGATACATACTTTAGGTATCTTGGCTATAGCTATCCAGTGATACATAATTTTGGTATGTTGGCTATAGCTATCCAGTGTTACATACTTTAGGTAGGTTGGCTATAGCTATCCAGTGATACATACTTTAGGTATGTTGGCTATAGCTATCCCGTGATACATACTTTAGGTATGTTGGCTATAGCTATCCAGTGATACATACTTTAGGTAGGTTGGCTACAGTTATCCAGTGTTACATTCTTTAGGTAGGTTGGCTATAGCTATCCAGTGATACATACTTTAGGTATGTTGGCTATAGCTATCCAGTGATACATACTTTAGGTAGGTTGGCTATAGCTATCCAGTGATACATACTTTAGGTAGGTTGGCTATAGCTATCCAGTAATACATACTTTAGGTATGCTGGCTATAGCTATCCAATGATACATACTTTAGGTAGGTTGGCTACAGCTATCCAGTGATACATACTTTAGGTAGGTAGGTTGTCTATAGCTATCCTGTGATACATACTTTAGGTAGGTTGGCTATAGCTATCCAGTGATACATACTTTAGATAGGTTGGCTATAGCTATCCAGTGATACATACTTTAGGTATGTTGGCTACAGCTATCCAGTGATAGATACTTTAGGTAGGTTGGCTATAGCTTACCAGTGATACATACTTTAGATAGGTTGGCTATAGCTATCCAGTGATACATACTTTAGGTATGTTGGCTATAGCTATCCAGTGATACATACTTTAGGTAGGTTGGCTATAGCTATCCAGTGATACATACTTTAGATAGGTTGGCTATAGCTATCCAGTGATACATACTTTAGGTAGGTTGGCTATAGCTATCCAGTGATACATACTTTAGGTAGGTTGGCTATAGCTATCCAGTGATACATACTTTAGGTATGTTGGCTATAGCTATCCAGTGATACATACTTTAGGTAGGTTGGCTATAGCTATCCAGTGATACATACTTTAGGTAGGTTGGCTATAGCTATCCAGTGATACATACTTTAGGTAGGTTGGCTATAGCTATCCAGTGATACATACTTTAGGTTGGTTGGCTATAGCTATCCAGTGATACATACTTTATGTATGTTGGCTATAGCTATCCAGTGATACATACTTTAGGTATGTTGGCTACAGCTATCCAGTGATAGATACTTTAGGTAGGTTGTCTATAGCTATCCAGTGATACATACTTTAGGTATGTTGGCTATAGCTATCCAATGATACATACTTTAGGTAGGTTGGCTACAGCTATCCAGTGATACATACTTTAGGTAGGTAGGTTGTCTATAGCTATCCAGTGATACATACTTTAGGTAGGTTGGCTATAGCTATCCAGTGATACATACTTTAGATAGGTTGGCTATAGCTATCCAGTGATACATACTTTAGGTATGTTGGCTATAGCTATCCAGTGATACATACTTTAGGTATGTTGGCTACAGCTATCCAGTGATAGATACTTTAGGTAGATTGTCTATAGCTATCCAGTGATACATACTTTAGGTATGTTGGCTATAGCTATCCAATGATACATACTTTAGGTAGGTTGGCTACCGCTATCCAGTGATACAAACTTTAGGTAGGTTGGCTATAGCTATCCAGTGATACATACTTTAGGTAGGTTGTCTATAGCTATCCAGTGATACATACTTTAGGTAGGTTGGCTACAGCTATCCAGTGATACAAACTTTAGGTAGGTTGGCTATAGCTATCCAGTGATACATAATTTAGGTAGGTTGTCTATAGCTATCCAGTGATACATACTTTAGGTAGGTTGGCTATAGCTATCCAGTGATACATACTTTAGATAGGCTGGCTATAGCTATCCAGTGATACATACTTTAGGTAGGTTGGCTATAGCTATCCAGTGATACATACTTTAGGTATGTTGGCTACAGCTATCCAGTGATAGATACTTTAGGTAGGTTGTCTATAGCTATCCAGTGATACATACTTTAGGTATGTTGGCTATAGCTATCCAATGATACATACTTTAGGTAGGTTGGCTACAGCTATCCAGTGATACATACTTTTGGTAGGTTGGCTATAGCTATCCAGTGATACATACTTTAGGTAGGTTGTCTATAGCTATCCAGTGATACATACTATAGGTAGGTTGGCTATAGCTATCCAGTGATACATACTTTAGGTATGTTGGCTATAGCTGTCCAGTGATACATACTTTAGTTATGTTGGCTATAGCTATCCAGTGATACATACTTTAGGTTGGTTGGCTATAGCTATCCAGTGTTACATACTTTAGGTAGGTTGGCTATAGCTATCCAGTGATACATACTTTAGGTATGTTGGCTATAGCTATCCCGTGATACATACTTTAGGTATGTTGGCTATAGCTATCCAGTGATACATACTTTAGGTAGGTTGGCTACAGTTATCCAGTGTTACATTCTTTAGGTAGGTTGGCTATAGCAATCCAGTGATACATACTTTAGGTATGTTGGCTATAGCTATCCAGTGATACATACTTTAGGTAGGTTGGCTAAAGCTATCCAGTGATACATACTTTAGGTAGGTTGGCTATAGCTATCCAGTGATACATACTTTAGGTATGTTGGCTATAGCTATCCAGTGATACATACTTTAGGTGTGTTGGCTAAAGCTATCCAGTGATACATACTTTAGGTAGGTTGGCTATAGCTATCCAGTAATACATACATTAGGTAGGTTGGCTATAGCTATCCAGTGATACATACTTTAGGTAGGTTGGCTACAGTTATCCAGTGTTACATTATTTAGGTAGGTTGGCTATAGCTATCCAGTGATACATACTTTAGGTATGTTGGCTATAGCTATCCAGTGATACATACTTTAGGTAGGTTGGCTAAAGCTATCCAGTGATACATACTGTAGGTATGTTGGCTATAGCTATCCAGTGATACATACTTTAGGTATGTTGGTTATAGCTATCCAGTGATACATACTTTAGGTATGTTGGTTATAGCTATCCAGTGATACATACTTTAGGTAGGTTGGCTATAGCTATCCAGTGATACATACTTTAGGTGTGTTGGCTAAAGCTATCCAGTGATACATACTTTAGGTAGGTTGGCTATAGCTATCCAGTAATACATACTTTAGGTGTGTTGGCTATAGCTTACCAGTGATACATACTTTAGATAGGTTGGCTATAGCTATCCAGTGATACATACTTTAGGTAGGTTGGCTATAGCTATCCAGTGATACATACTTTAGATAGGTTGGCTATAGCTATCCAGTGATACATACTTTAGGTAGGTTGGCTATAGCTATCCAGTGATACATACTTTAGGTAGGTTGGCTATAGCTATCCAGTGATACATACTTTAAGTATGTTGGCTATAGCTATCCAGTGATACATACTTTAGGTAGGTTGGCTATAGCTATCCAGTGATACATACTTTAGGTAGGTTGGCTATAGCTATCCAGTGATACATACTTTAAGTATGTTGGCTATAGCTATCCAGTGATACATACTTTAGGTAGGTTGGCTATAGCTATCCAGTGATACATACTTTAGGTAGGTTGGCTATAGCTATCCAGTGATACATACTTTAGGTAGGTTGGCTATAGCTATCCAGTGATACATACTTTAGGTTGGTTGGCTATAGCTATCCAGTGATACATACTTTAGGTATGTTGGCTATAACTATCCAGTGATACATACTTTATGTATGTTGGCTATAGCTATCCAGTGATACATACTTTAGGTATGTTGGCTACAGCTATCCAGTGATAGATACTTTAGGTAGGTTGTCTATAGCTATCCAGTGATACATACTTTAGGTATGTTGGCTATAGTTATCCAATGATACATACTTTAGGTAGGTTGGCTACAGCTATCCAGTGATACATACTTTAGGTAGGTAGGTTGTCTATAGCTATCCAGTGATACATACTTTAGGTAGGTTGTCTATAGCTATCCAGTGATACATACTTTAGGTATGTTGGCTATAGTTATCCAATGATACATACTTTAGGTAGGTTGGCTACAGCTATCCAGTGATACATACTTTAGGTAGGTAGGTTGTCTATAGCTATCCAGTGATACATACTTTAGGTAGGTTGGCTATAGCTATCCAGTGATACATACTTTAGATAGGTTGGCTATAGCTATCCAGTGATACATACTTTAGGTATGTTGGCTATAGCTATCCAGTGATACATACTTTAGGTATGTTGGCTACAGCTATCCAGTGATAGATACTTTAGGTAGGTTGTCTATAGCTATCCAGTGATACATACTTTAGGTATGTTGGCTATAGCTATCCAATGATACATACTTTAGGTAGGTTGGCTACAGCTATCCAGTGATACAAACTTTAGGTAGGTTGGCTATAGCTATCCAGTGATACATACTTTAGGTAGGTTGTCTATAGCTATCCAGTGATACATACTTTAGGTAGGTTGGCTACAGCTATCCAGTGATACAAACTTTAGGTAGGTTGGCTATAGCTATCCAGTGATACATACTTTAGGTAGGTTGTCTATAGCTATCCAGTGATACATACTTTAGGTAGGTTGGCTATAGCTATCCAGTGATACATACTTTAGATAGGCTGGCTATAGCTATCCAGTGATACATACTTTAGGTAGGTTGGCTATAGCTATCCAGTGATACATACTTTAGGTATGTTGGCTACAGCTATCCAGTGATAGATACTTTAGGTAGGTTGTCTATAGCTATCCAGTGATACATACTTTAGGTATGTTGGCTATAGCTATCCAATGATACATACTTTAGGTAGGTTGGCTACAGCTATCCAGTGATACATACTTTTGGTAGGTTGGCTATAGCTATCCAGTGATACATACTTTAGGTAGGTTGTCTATAGCTATCCAGTGATACATACTATAGGTAGGTTGGCTATAGCTATCCAGTGATACATACTTTAGGTATGTTGGCTATAGCTATCCAGTGATACATACTTTAGTTATGTTGGCTATAGCTATCCAGTGATACATACTTTAGGTAGGTTGGCTATAGCTATCCAGTGATACATACTTTAGGTAGATTGGCTATAGCTATCCAGTGATACATACTTTAGGTAGATTGGCTATAGCTATCCAGTGATACATACTTTAGGTAGGTTGGCTATAGCTATCCAGTGATACATACTTTAGGTAGGTTGGCTATAGCTATCCAGCGATACATACTTTAGGTATGTTGGCTATAGCTATCCAGTGATACATACTTTAGGTAGGTTGGCTATAGCTATCCAGTGATACATACTTTAGGTAGGTTGGCTATAGCTATCCAGTGATACTTACTTTAGGTAGGTTGGCTATAGCTATCCAGTGATACATACTTTAGATAGGTTGGCTATAGCTATCCAGTGATACATACTTTAGGTAGGTTGGCTATAGCTATCCAGTGATACATACTTTAGGTAGGTTGGCTATAGCTATCCAGTGATACTTACTTTAGGTATGTTGGCTATAGCTATCCAGTGATACATATTTTAGGTAGGTTGGCTATAGCTATCCAGTGATACATACTTTAGGTAGATTGGCTATAGCTATCCAGTGATACATACTTTAGGTAGGTTGGCTATAGCTATCCAGTGATACATACTTTAGGTAGGTTGGCTATAGCTATCCAGCGATACATACTTTAGGTATGTTGGCTATAGCTATCCAGTGATACATACTTTAGGTAGGTTGGCTATAGCTATCCAGTAATACATACTTTAGGTGTGTTGGCTATAGCTTACCAGTGATACATACTTTAGATAGGTTGGCTATAGCTATCCAGTGATACATACTTTAGGTATGTTGGCTATAGCTATCCAGTGATACATACTTTAGGTAGGTTGGCTATAGCTATCCAGTGATACATACTTTAGATAGGTTGGCTATAGCTATCCAGTGATACATACTTTAGGTAGGTTGGCTATAGCTATCCAGTGATACATACTTTAGGTAGGTTGGCTATAGCTATCCAGTGATACATACTTTAAGTATGTTGGCTATAGCTATCCAGTGATACATACTTTAGGTAGGTTGGCTATAGCTATCCAGTGATACATACTTTAGGTAGGTTGGCTATAGCTATCCAGTGATACATACTTTAGGTAGGTTGGCTATAGCTATCCAGTGATACATACTTTAGGTTGGTTGGCTATAGCTATCCAGTGATACATACTTTAGGTATGTTGGCTATAACTATCCAGTGATATATACTTTATGTATGTTGGCTATAGCTATCCAGTGATACATACTTTAGGTATGTTGGCTACAGCTATCCAGTGATAGATACTTTAGGTAGGTTGTCTATAGCTATCCAGTGATACATACTTTAGGTATGTTGGCTATAGTTATCCAATGATACATACTTTAGGTAGGTTGGCTACAGCTATCCAGTGATACATACTTTAGGTAGGTAGGTTGTCTATAGCTATCCAGTGATACATACTTTAGGTAGGTTGGCTATAGCTATCCAGTGATACATACTTTAGATAGGTTGGCTATAGCTATCCAGTGATACATACTTTAGGTATGTTGGCTATAGCTATCCAGTGATACATACTTTAGGTATGTTGGCTACAGCTATCCAGTGATAGATACTTTAGGTAGGTTGTCTATAGCTATCCAGTGATACATACTTTAGGTATGTTGGCTATAGCTATCCAATGATACATACTTTAGGTAGGTTGGCTACAGCTATCCAGTGATACAAACTTTAGGTAGGTTGGCTATAGCTATCCAGTGATACATACTTTAGGTAGGTTGTCTATAGCTATCCAGTGATACATACTTTAGGTAGGTTGGCTACAGCTATCCAGTGATACAAACTTTAGGTAGGTTGGCTATAGCTATCCAGTGATACATACTTTAGGTAGGTTGTCTATAGCTATCCAGTGATACATACTTTAGGTAGGTTGGCTATAGCTATCCAGTGATACATACTTTAGATAGGCTGGCTATAGCTATCCAGTGATACATACTTTAGGTAGGTTGGCTATAGCTATCCAGTGATACATACTTTAGGTATGTTGGCTACAGCTATCCAGTGATAGATACTTTAGGTAGGTTGTCTATAGCTATCCAGTGATACATACTTTAGGTATGTTGGCTATAGCTATCCAATGATACATACTTTAGGTAGGTTGGCTACAGCTATCCAGTGATACATACTTTTGGTAGGTTGGCTATAGCTATCCAGTGATACATACTTTAGGTAGGTTGTCTATAGCTATCCAGTGATACATACTATAGGTAGGTTGGCTATAGCTATCCAGTGATACATACTTTAGGTATGTTGGCTATAGCTATCCAGTGATACATACTTTAGTTATGTTGGCTATAGCTATCCAGTGATACATACTTCAGGTAGGTTGGCTATAGCTATCCAGTGATACATACTTTAGGTAGATTGGCTATAGCTATCCAGTGATACATACTTTAGGTAGATTGGCTATAGCTATCCAGTGATACATACTTTAGGTAGGTTGGCTATAGCTATCCAGTGATACATACTTTAGGTAGGTTGGCTATAGCTATCCAGCGATACATACTTTAGGTATGTTGGCTATAGCTATCCAGTGATACATACTTTAGGTAGGTTGGCTATAGCTATCCAGTGATACATACTTTAGGTAGGTTGGCTATAGCTATCCAGTGATACTTACTTTAGGTAGGTTGGCTATAGCTATCCAGTGATACATACTTTAGATAGGTTGGCTACAGCTATCCAGTGATACATACTTTAGGTAGGTTGGCTATAGCTATCCAGTGATACATACTTTAGGTAGGTTGGCTATAGCTATCCAGTGATACTTACTTTAGGTATGTTGGCTATAGCTATCCAGTGATACATATTTTAGGTAGGTTGGCTATAGCTATCCAGTGATACATATTTTAGATATGTTGGCTATAGCTATCCAATGATACATACTTTACGTAGGTTGGCTATAGCTATCCAGTGATACATACTTTAGGTAGGTTGGCTATAGCTATCCAGTGATACTTACTTTAGGTAGGTTGGCTATAGCTATCCAGTGATACATACTTTAGGTAGGTTGGCTATAGGCTATCCAGTGATACATACTTTAGATAGGTTGTCTATAGCTATCCAGTGATACATACATTAGGTATGTTGGCTATAGCTATCCAGTGATACATACTTTAGGTATGTTGGCTATAGCTATCCAGTGATACATACATTAGATAGGTTGGCTATAGCTATCCAATGATACATACTTTAGGTAGGTTGGCTATAGCTATCCAGTGATACATATTTTAGATAGGTTGGCTATAGCTATCCAGTGATACATACTTTAGGTAGGTTGGCTATAGCTATCCAGTGATACATACTTTAGGTATGTTGGCTATAGCTATCCAGTGATACATACTTTAGGTAGGTTGGCTATAGCTATCCAGTGATACATACTTTAGGTAGGTTGGCTATAGGCTATCCAGTGATACATACTTTAGATAGGTTGTCTATAGCTATCCAGTGATACATACATTAGGTATGTTGGCTATAGCTATCCAGTGATACATACTTTAGGTATGTTGGCTATAGCTATCCAGTGATACATACTTTAGGTATGTTGGCTATAGCTATCCAGTGATACATACATTAGGTAGGTTGGCTATAGCTATCCAATGATACATACTTTAGGTAGGTTGGCTATAGCTATCCAGTGATACATACTTTAGGTATGTTGGCTATAGCTATCCAGTGATACATACATTAGGTAGGTTGGCTATAGCTATCCAGTGATACATACTTTAGGTAGGTTGGCTATAGCTATCCAGTGATACATACTTTAGGTAGGTTGGCTATAGCTATCCAGTGATACATACTTTAGGTGTGTTGGCTATAGCTATCCAGTGATACATACTTTATGTATGTTGGCTATAGCTATCCAGTGATACATACTTTAGATAGGTTGGCTATAGCTATCCAGTGATACATACTTTATGTATGTTGGCTATAGCTATCCAGTGATACATACTTTAGGTATGTTGGCTATAGCTATCCAGTGATACATACTTTAGGTATGTTGGCTATAGCTATTCAGTGATACATACTTTAGGTAGGTTGGCTATAGCTATCCAGTGATACATACTTTAGGTAGGTTAGCTATAGCTATTCAGTGATACATACTTTAGGTAGGTTGGCTATAGCTATCCAGTGATACATACTTTAGGTAGGTTGGCTATAGCTATCCAGTGATACATACTTTAGGTAGGTTGGCTATAGCTATCCAGTGATACATACTTTAAGTAGGTTGGCTATAGCTATCCAGTGATACATACTGTAGGTAGGTTGGCTATAGCTATCCAGTGATACATACTTTAGGTATGTTGGCTATAGTTATCCAGTGATACATACTTTAGGTAGGTTGGCTATAGCTATCCAGTAATACATACTTTAGGTATGTTGGCTATAGCTATCCAGTGATACATACTTTAGGTATGTTGGCTATAGTTATCCAGTGATACATACTTTAGGTATGTTGGCTATAGCTATCCAGTAATACATACTTTAGGTATGTTGGCTATAGCTATCCAGTGATACATACTTGGGGTAGGTAGGCTATAGCTATCCAGTGATACATACTTTAGGTATGTTGGCTATAGTTATCCAGTGATACATACTTTAGGTAGGTTGGCTATAGTTATCCAGTAATACATACTTTAGGTACGTTGGCTATAGCTATCCAGTGATACATACTTTAGGTAGGTTGGCTATAGCTATCCAGTGATACATATTTTAGGTATGTTGGCTATAGCTATCCAGTGATACATACTTTAGGTAGGTTGGCTATAGCTATCCAGTGATACATACTTTAGGTAGGTTGGCTATAGCTATCCAGTGATACATACTTTAGGTATGTTGGCTATAGCTATCCAGTGATACATACTTTAGGTATGTTGGCTATAGCTATCTAGTGATACATACTTTAGGTAGGTTGGCTATAGCTATCCAGTGATACATACTTTAGGTATGTTGGCTATAGGTATCCAGTGATACATACTTTAGGTAGGTTGGCTATAGTTATCCAGTGATACATACTTTAGGTAGGTTGGCTATAGTTATCCATTGATACATACTTTAGGTAGGTTGGCTATAGCTATCCAGTGATACATACTTTAGGTATGTTGGCTATAGCTATCCAGTGATACATACTTTAGGTAGGTTGGCTATAGCTATCCAGTGATACATATTTTAGGTAGGTTGGCTATAGCTATCCAGTGATACATACTTTAGGTAGGTTGGCTATAGCTATCCAGTGATACATACTTTAGGTAGGTTGGCTATAGCTATCCAGTGATACATACTTTAGGTAGGTTGGCTATAGCTACCCAGTGATACATACTTTAGGTAGGTTGGCTATAGCTATCCAGTGATACATACTTTAGGTATGTTGGCTATAGCTATCCAGTGATACATACTTTAGATAGGTTGGCTATAGCTATCCAGTAATACATACTTTAGGTATGTTGGCTATAGCTATCCAGTGATACA